>NW_009616017.1:0-5282 GCF_000690535.1 Cariama cristata
GAAGAAAATTAACTCTATCCTGGCCAAAAGTAGCACAACTGTAGCTCAGATAGGTTATCTAGTAGAAATATAATCAAAGAGCCCTCCAGCCTGAGTTTCTTGCAGATTAAGCTAAGCTGATTTTATTTCCCCACTTTTAACTCATATTTTTTCTGATATAATCTTAGCATTCTAGTATCTCTCAGGATTTCCTCTCACCATCATCACTGTCACTAGTTTGCAAGGCTAACCCAAACATGCAATCTGATGTGCATATGAAAAACTGATTTTAAGAGTCATACACCAATACATGCACCCAAAAAGCATGCATTAGTTTTAGAAAAAATGAAATTACAATTTCTCTGGTCATATACTGAAACTTTTAAAACATTTTTTTCCTGATGTTTCTTATTACAAATACAAGGTGATTTCAAGTTAAACATGAAAAATTGTATCCAATTTAATTTATGAAAACAAATATATATTATAAATAAAGTGGTTGTGTTACCAGCATCTAGTATTTATGTACATATGTGTGTGTACATACATACACATATATGTATTTTATTTAGGAGTTTTAAAATCGTAAAAATTTTGAGTTTTAAAAAGTATTTCATTATGTCATCTCTAGTCAAAATATACAGATGAAAGTTTTTTTTCATAAAATTTTGTAAGACTTCCATTTTTGCGACAAATCATCTTACTAATAAAACTATGTTATCGTTTATTGAATTTTACATTAAACATTGAATTAAGTAAGTGGTATACGCACTCAGAATAGTACTCACTAATTTCTGACATACTGTAGAGAAGGTAACGTATTTAAAATTCAGAAGAAAGTATTTAATTAACTTCTTACAGATTAATGATGTGGCAAACAGTTGTTTGTTTCTACTTGATGGTGTCCGATGAAACCATTAGAGGTCCAGCTCCAGCTATTAGTCACAATTCAGTGGCAAGAGAGCTCCAGAAAAGCCAAATGCAACACATCCTTGTGTCATGCTGCACTGAAGAACTGATGAAATATTAATCACTCAAGCTCCACATGCAAAATGTAACAAAAAAGAAAGTCAGAATCAGAAAAAAAAGCACAGCAGGGGTGCTGTATATTAGCATCAACAAGCCACTTTGAAAGGCTAAAGCAAAATGCAGCAACCCTAGCCCCACATGTTTGTAATTTTAAAACTCTTGTCATAGCTAAGTAATAGCATGGCCACAGCAGGATACACCAAAATTAAAGGTAAAAGCTCTCCTAAGGGGTGAATGGAAGATGTAATAATGCCAAAACAGTTACTGAAAAAGCCATTTAGCTTTTTTTTTTTTGAGAGAGAGAGAGAGATCTCAAAGTAGCAGAACTAGATTCATTACAAAGATTCATTTACTGTTATTATTTTTTCTTTTGTGACTTCTGAAAGCCTTTGACTATTATCTGCTGTTGCAGAAATTTGCTATGGTGTAGACAGTTGGTCACTCATACGTATGCCAGTTCTTACTGACATAAAAATGGACAGTGCTGTGCAAGTGACACTAATCTCCTCAGTTCTAGGGCAATTTTGAATTAAATACTTTAGGAATCTATGATGACTCACTTAAAAAAAAAAAAAAAAAAAAGAAGAAAAGAAAAAAGGAACCCTGTGCTTGTGAAAAATATTTGTGTACAACAGAAATTTTGCAAGTCTTTAAGTTTCCTAATGCTTCAAAAATTTTCTTTTGTAGCAAACAAAAATGAGGGATAAAATAATAATTTGCACATTAGTTCTCTACTCCAAATGTGCTTCTGACACAAAATATTTCAAGATCAGGTTAACACCAGTCTCACTGATTTCACCAGTTAATGTGGTCCAGTGATTACATCACCTTGGATTTTCTGGAGCTTTGAATGTCAGGAAATACCTTCAAAATATCTTCAGAAGATACCCTACATTTCATTAGCATTGTTAAAAGTTTTGTTAGATATTGCATGACTATTGCATTAGATAATGGGTTTATATCACATTATAATTTTTTCCAAATACTGGCCTTGCTGAATCCTCAGTAGTAAGTATACGGTAAGTATTGTACCATTGAGGCCATCGTCTTACTCCTTGCAGGTGTCACAGTTTAGTCCACAGTCCTGTTTCTCATATTGTCTGAGTAACATATTCAAATTAGATGCACGTCATTGTTCTCAAATTGTGCTTAGATCCTAAAATCACTTGCACACTTAAAAGATTTCAGCCTTTCAACATCATCAGGATTTGCAGTAAGCAATACTACCCATTATCTGTGAATCTGTCCTCTAACAAAAAGCTACGGCAGATTTTTCTAGATGTGATCATCAACTGGTGAATTAGATGAGCCAGTGTCTTTTTCCAGCTGCAAAGTTATAAATGAGAAAACTTGGACATTACTCCCTCATTTTAATGCTGATCTAAGTCATACAAAACTCCATAAATTGGGAGTTTCATAACCACACATCGTTATAATATGGTCATCAGTTCTCATCTTTATATCTCTACATAAAGCAGCAATAAACAGAAACAATTTCAGTCTAGGATTATTGCTGGTGCTCATTGTTGCTCTGAAGATCTTTACTTATTGTGAAATTCCAGCTACAGCAGTCAAGCTGTCAGTGCTATGAACAGCGACACACAGTCACTGTTTCACACAAAACACAGATTTTTTTTACTCACCTTGTGGTATCTAAAAATTCTTAGCGAGTTACAGATCAAACCTACTCACTGATAATGAAATTTAAAGTGTATACAGGTTATCATTAATGTGAGGGAGGGAAAAAGCAAACAGAGGTAGCACCTGTGTCTTTGTTAAATTCTGCATTGATTTAACCAAAATCTGGAAGGAAAAAAAAAAGTCAGTCTGGGTTAAGTTTCAGTTTCACATAAAATTTATTCAGACAAATGGATGCTGACTTCATTCAGGTATAAACCTGGCACTTACACCTACAACAAAATTCATTATAGGTTCATGCAGAGGAAAGAGGAGAGCTTTCTTGATTTTTAAAATATTTTTTTTTACTATTAACCAAAACTGCAGAATTTCACTGATCTGTAATATTTTCCCTCTTGTTATCGTGGTTTTTTTGTCAGACGGGAGTTTCAAAAGTGTAAAAAGTACGAAGAAACAAGACAGTTAAATAACAGAGGTTCATTTTTTTCCCATTGTGTGACTTCATGTTGGCTGCTAGAGTGTAATACAGGAAGGCTGAGAGTAAAGGGGCACCGTGGCTGGACAAGCAATATTTGAGGACATCTTAGAGTGTTCAGTTAGACTGCAGACAACAGTGAAATTCCTCTTTTTCTCTGATACCAGGCTCAGTCTTCCTATTTTATAATAGCTGATTATTTAGCCTTGCTGCATCTCATACTAGATTGATTTTTGTGCCAAATACATGAATGAAACAGGAGCTTGCAAAAGAGAGAAAGGATATCAGCTAGAGATCAGCAAGAAAATCATTACAACCCCCTTTTTCTCTAAATTGAAACTCTTCTACAAACAGCACACCAAAGGCTGCTGCCATTTGACCTCCACCCTATCTGTCAATACTAAAACATTTAGATATTAAGCCAAAACCCGAAGATTTTGCAGGCTTCTTGTAGCCTAGTAGATGCAATTTTTTACACTTCCTAATGAAAGGCCTCAGACTTGTTTTTCAACTGGCAGCATGGGGCCACAGGGCTCGCTTGGGCTCGTCTCGGTATGCCTGGAGTTTGACAAACACAGTGTTTGCTCCTGGCAGTGAAGGACTCCGGACACCTGTGACACTGAAAAGCATTGTCCCTCATTGCGGAACCTTTGGGGCCAGGAGGGGAGTTCAAGGGTGATCACAGCATCAGAGGAAAAGGGACGGATTGTGCTGCTTTTGGCTGGGATAGAATTACTTTTCTTCATAGTAGTTGGTATGGGGCTGTGTTCAACATGTAAAGCTGGGGGAAGAAAAAGGAAGGGGTGGACGTTGGGAGTGATGGCATTTGTCTTCTCAAGTAACCGTTCCACATGATGGAGCCCTGCTTTCCTGGAGATGGCTGAACATCTGCCATCATTCAAGTGGTGAATAAATTCCTTGTTTTGCTTTGCTTGTGCGTGTGGCTTTTGCTTTATCTGTTAAACTGCCTTTGTCTCAACTGATAAGTTTTTTCACTTTTCCAATCCTCTCCCCGTCCTGATGTTGGGGGAGTGAGCAAGTGGCTGGGCGGGGCTGAGCTGCTGGCTGGAGTTAAACCATGACACCAGTATTAGCAAGCTTTTGCATAAAAATTTAAACTGTATTATCAAATAGTTTTTTCTGCTTTAATTAGATAATTTGGCTGCAGGCATTAGTATCATTGCAACTGGACTGAAAGTAACTATTCAGATTTTTTTTGATCAAGCTGTTAAGGTTTTAATTAGACTTATAATAAATTTTTATCTCCGCTTATAAAGTGTGTTCTCTTTTGCCATAGCAAGGTTCTCAATTCAACATCCTTTCCCACTTTTCAGTTTACACGGTAGGGCTATTTATCATCCTTTACTATTGTACTGCTCTGACCCTCCCTTTCCTTTTGCAAATGTCAATTGTCATTTCTGCTGAGAAGACTGAGAAAGCAATTCTCTGTCAGCTCATACAAGACAATTGTCCTATTAGTGTTTATGAAAATAGAGGTGGCTGGAGGTAACTTCAAAAAAAAATAATAATAAAAGGGAACGTTATTACATGCTGTTACAACGATGTGACATTTTCCAAGATCTTTGGTTTTGATTTTACATTTTTAAAAGGAAAAAGTGAGCCCATACTGTGAATTCCATGTCATAGGGAAGGATTCAAGAGAAATTTACTAAAAGATTAATTGTAATGACACATATTTTATAAACAAAGGAAAGGATACCAAATATGCTCACCCTGAAAATGAAAGATTGCAGGAAAGAGCTGTTTTTCAACTTATTTGCAATGTTTAAGATGCTCACCAGCAAAAAAAAAAGCCACAACACCACAAATCAAAGATAGGTAACCCAGTTTTAGAATTGAATCAGAATTTGACTCTATTTTACATCTGATTAGTGGTAAAACTTAGCAGGCAGAATAATAGGCCACTTAAAAATTTATGACAGCATAAGTCTAGGTGGTGAATGAGATTTTGGGATGCTTTACTCCTACAGGTAGTGCAGACTTCCCCACAGTGAGTCTGAGCACTCTGAAATGGATCAGATTGGGTGAAATCAAAGTCTGGCTCTTTTCCTTTGGCAAAGATTTAAATTATTTGTTTCCCAGCTATGTCATAAAATTACAACAGCAACTTACAAAGTAAAATATATAACTATTTATAACT
>NW_009616018.1:0-733 GCF_000690535.1 Cariama cristata
ACTACCCTGGACTTCAGGAGAGCTAACTTGGGCGTCTTCAGGGACCTGCTTGGAGGGATCCGATGGGTTAGGGCTCTGGTAGGTAGTAGGGCGTAAGAGAGCTGGTTAATATTCAAGCACCTCTTCCTCCAAGCTCAAGATCGGTGCATCTCTATGAGTAAAAAATCAAGCAAGGTGGGCAGGCGACCTGCAAGGAGTTTCTGGCAAAACTGAAATGGAAGAAGGAAGTTTATGGAACGTGGAAAAAGGGACAGGCCACTTGGGAGGAATATAGGAATGCTGTCAGAGCATGCAGGGATGTGATGAGGAAGGCTAAGGTCCACTTGGAATTAAATCTGGCAAGGGATGTCATGGACAAGAAGAAGGGCTTCTACAAATACATCAGTAGCAAAAAGATGACTAGGGAAAATGTGGTCCTGCTGTCGAACAAGGTGGGTGCCCTGGTGACAGAGGATACAAAGAAGGCAGAGTACTTGAATGACTTCTTTGCTTCAGTCTTTACTGCTAAAGACTGGGGCCCTCAGGAATTCCAGATCTTGGAGGTAAGAGAAGAAGCCTGGAGAAAGGAAGACTTTCCTTTGGTCAAGGAGGATCAGGTTAGAGATCATTTAGGCAAACTGGACACCCACAAATCCATGGGCCCTGATGGGATGCACCCATGAGTGCTGAGGGAGCTGGCAGATGTTATTGCCCAGACACCCTCTATCACCTTTGAAAGGTCATGGAGAACAGG
>NW_009616019.1:0-317 GCF_000690535.1 Cariama cristata
GGGCTGTGCCAGTAAACTCTTCTTCCACCTCGCCTTTCTCCAGTCTCTGCTCTCGTTTCACCTGAATGCCTTTTCAGGGTACGGTTTTGTTTTTGGCTGCAGAACCCCTGGAAAGCAGTGCAAACAAAAGAGGTAGGGAGTCTGAAGTGTGTAACTCTCCATGCCGCTTTCTTCTTCCACATATGGAGGAAGGTCGCTTTGAGTTCCCCTCTCGTGTTACGGCGCAGCCTCCCGGGGCCCGGCCGGTCACTCAGCGCCAGAAACAGCAGCTACAGCGGTCAGCGCCTCTCGCTTGGGTTTCATGCCAAGGAACGGGC
>NW_009616019.1:363-16642 GCF_000690535.1 Cariama cristata
CTAGCTTGAAATCCTGTAGTAAAGCTTTGTTGTCTGTATCCTTACTTTATTTAAAATGAAACAAAACCTTAAAAATCCAATCTATTGGAAACTTCCTAATACAACCTGATTTTTGTGGTACTTGTGCCAATAGTACCTCCTAAAAAAATAAAAATAAATGCAAAATTTTGCTTGTGTCTAAGTTTGTTTTGTGATCTTTTTACCTTGAATCTTTTGGTGCAAATCTGTGTTCATAGATTAGCAGAATTCAGTAGCTTTGCTGTTTTGCGTGTGTATAAAATTAAGGTCTTGTTCTTCTATAGTAAAATTTGAAAAATGC
Organism: Cariama cristata; assembly: GCF_000690535.1. Lineage (NCBI taxonomy): Eukaryota > Metazoa > Chordata > Aves > Cariamiformes > Cariamidae > Cariama > Cariama cristata. The sequence continues at coordinate 683 of NW_009616019.1, forward strand.
AGCAAACATTTTTTACTTTTGTTGTTGACAATTTTCTTGTTATGAAATACAGTTACTTTACAAGGTACCCTTTGGAAATCTGTGTTGTCTTAAAGTCCATGAGTAGCTGTTCTTTTTAAAAAGGCATTGCTCATGTAGTACCACTTCTGATGTTTTAAAATCAAAATCAGTTTCTCCCTGAATTACTTTATACAGAATATCTATGAGGAATTCTTGGAGTTCTGTACATCATTTTTGCAGATGAAATTAAGACTCGTTCCACACTGGAACTTTCTGGATTGAATATTAGGCATGTTTATATTTTACTTGGCATTTGAAATGTTAAAGTTATTTTGCACTTCTGGCAACCCTCTGATTCAGTGTAGATGTTTGAAACAGGTCATAGCTGTTTTTTTCTGTTTCAGGAGAGTCATATGAAGGCTGAATAGTTTGTTCTGTAGCGAATTAAATTCTCCACATACAACCACTGAAGGTGGTGTAACTTAGTTTCTGCTGCCCCTCCTTCCCAGGGCTTAGTTCTTAGTTTGGCAGACAATCTGCCAAAACTTTTGAATGAACCTGTTCTGTGTGCTTTTCTCTGTTCTATTATGTTTCCAAAAATTCCTCAAGGTTCTTTTCCCTGCATATATATTCCCTAAAGTATTTAAATGCTAACTAAATACTCAAGGATGTTTTAACTATCCAGTCCTTGTGGTTGCTAGCAGCCTCAGCAGCTCTTTCCTGATGCCCCAATAAATCTTTACAAAACCCAGTACCAGACCTGACATGAATGACTAATGTGGAAGGGTTATGTACAAGTGTAGGATTAAGTGTTCAGGTGTTTGCATTGGTACACTGAACTGTACTTGTTTAACATGTAGACTTTTTTTAACCTAAACAAAGAGGGCAGTTTTTCACCACACAGTCATGTTCTTTGCTCTTTTTGTTTTATTTTTTTTTTCTTCAGGTACTTGGTGGAAGTCCAGGAATACTCAATAGTCATGGATTTCAGGTGCAACAACAGCAACAGAGGAGGCTGTCACTACATGAATACATGAGCATGGGACTGTTGCAGGAGGCTGGCATTTCTGTTCCACATGGACTAGTTGCCAGGACACCAGACGAAGCTTACAAAATAGCAAAAGAAATAGGTATAATATTAAAGAGAACATATACAATATAGACATGGGATTGATACAAGGTGTAACTGCTTTTTCTGTCTTTCCTGGTAAGACATTTCTTGGAGTTCTGAACATACCTTCTCTTTAAGAGAGCCTTTCCTATGAAGCAACTTTCTTGCAGATTTGAGTATTTACTTTGGAGCTGATTTTCTTAATTTGAAGTTTTCTAATGCTTAAAATTGCTCAGTGCACAAGCATACAGCGAAATCAGTTAAGTGACCCAGTTTTAAAGATGCTCTCGGTTGTGTATTGAGACTTACTTATGAAGCTAAACTGTGTCTTAATCCTGCTTCCGTTAAAGGCTATGAACATATATTTCAGGCACCATCATTCCCATATCCCAAATGCTGCAGATACTTTTCCTGTAACCTGTGAGTTTTGTTTAGAAGGAATGGGGCAGGTATAAATTGTGTTAGCCTAGACCAATACAACTACCTAAACTTCTTTGAGATAAGTAATAGACTCTACTTTGTGCAAATCCTGGATTTCTTTTTGCTCTCGAGCGAGGTTAGAGAAAAATCTTGTGTGAAGAGCTTCAGTGGTGGTGGCAGGTAAGGTTTCTGTAGTCCAAGGTCTCATACAGAACAGAAGATGCAAAGTATACTTACCTTTAGGTTGCAGACGAAAAGTAAAATCCTGTTCCTTTGTGAATGTGCTGTTCTGGCGGAATGCGAATACTTCATGCAGGAGGGGAGAATTTGATGGCATGTATACAATAAATTCCTGGCTTGTTGATGAAAAAGCATCCAGTCTCCTTTGCCTGGTGCTTAAATACTTTAGAGTTGAGCTTTAGATTTGGACTTGACTCTGTCTGTTAATTTGCCACTTTGCCTACTGTGTGTCGTAGTAAAATTTTTTGTTTTAATTTGGATGTAATATAGAAGTCAACTTCTATTGTTTGAGGCATTAACACGGTTGTGGGTTTTTTTTGCTTTAGTTTAAAGCTTTTTTTGCTCGCTGGAAAAAATGTAGTAGGCTTGTCACACAGTTTTAAGGAAGGACATTGCTTATGGTATTCCACTCTCATATGCAAATACCTAAATCTCTTTTCACCTCCAAATGGATACATTTGTAGTGATTCCTGGGGTTATAGGTTTTGTTAGATTCATTTCAGTTTCATGTGTAGATTTAATGCAAGAAATGTGATCTGAAAAAGAAGATAATTTTTTTCTAGAGCAAGTTGTGCTGCTTTGTAATGTAGAAGGGAATTGAAAAGCTGCTTTTCCTTCAGATCTCATGTCCCAGAAATTCAGGTATTGCCTGCCTGCTGCCTTTGTCTTGTTCCCATTACAGAGTAAGTGATACAAAATTAAAACTTCATTAGTATGAAAGAAAGGTGTTAAAATACTTCTGTTCTGAGAATGCTTTAAAATTGAGACCCTCTCCTTCTGTTAAGGATGAGCTTGTAGCAGGATCTAAACTTTACAAATTGGGCATACCCCTTGGCTTACATGAATGTCTGCCCAGACCTCCTGCTAGTGGCAAATGAGGTAGCCTTTGCCTATGACTCTTTAATAGACAGCAGGGAAACTTGCAGGTCAGAATTCCTTTGTTTTGTTCCTTGTTCAGAGAGGAGTCCTGTAGCAAAATAGGTATGTCTGACTGCAGGTTTATGGCTCTGTCTCGTCCATGTGACGTCATAGGCATGCCTTTTATCTGCAGTATGTGACCCTATGCAATTTCTTGGGGGTCAGAAAAATGAAGCTGTGAAGTGTATGAGTTAGCATCCTTTAGTAAGCTAGAATAAAGGAATTCAGTGCTTCTGGTTGTCAGCTATATACTTTAAGTTGGTGTATATTTGAGGCTATGGCTTTCTTTGGTACTTGAGATAAGGAAGGGAAGACTTCCCAAAAGGAGAACACACTGAAGGAGCTTGAGTTTTTGAGGCATTGCTCAAACGTTGTCCAGAACCCATTCTGAATGATGATAGATTATCCTTTGCTCCAGTCTTCTGGGTTTGTTATTGTAGCCATTTCCCCACTAGTTTTTGTGCAGTATGTACTTAAAAAAAACTCAAACCAAGCAAACCAAAACTCTAGCAGAATGAAAAAACCTCACTTTTTTCTGTCCACCTGCTCTTTGTTTATTTTTCTTGTGTAAGAGTTCTTGCCAGTACGTATGAAGTTATCTTTTGCTTCTTATGTATTAAACTGTTTTTTCAAATGTTTGTCTAAATGGTTACAAAGATAGTCGGTAATACTGCTTGCTCTGTCTCCCTAGTGCTGATCCGCGTGGTCCTGATAACCTTTAGTCAGAAACCTGCCACCTGCTCATTGTTTATTTTTCTTGTGTAAGAGTTGTTGCCAGTACGTATGAGGTTATCTTTTGCTTCTTTTTATGTATTAAACTGTTTTTTCCAATGTTTGTCTAAATAGTTACAAAGATAGTCGGTAATACTGCTTGCTCTGTCTCCCTAGTGCTGATCCGCGTGGTCCTGATAACCTTTAGTCAGAAACCTGCTCTCTGTATCTCTTCCCTTTTGTGAATACCTCACTTCGGTTAGAAATGGGTAACTTCTTATCCCAATGTATAACAACTACAACCTTCTCTATTAATGAGATTATCATAGTTTAGCTGTGGCTGTAGCTAAATCAGTGTAACCCTGTTGTATGAACAAAGCCAAAGCTTAACTATACTGAGGATTATTATCAATGAGGTAACTAGTATGTGGTAGAATCAAGCTGAGGCATAAGAATGTTGCATTTTGTCTTAGAGCCTAGTTAGAAGAGTGCGCTAAGTATTCTTTCAATAAGAAAAATAATTAAATTTATTAGAATTTAATTTGAAGTTATGCTTATCTTGAGGTCTGAAGTTAGATGAAATAGTCTGGAAGCCAGAAAGGTTCCTTCCTCTCCACCTCCCCAGTCTTTCTTGTACTAAATATTTTTTCTGCTAAAGACCAAAGTGTCCTAAAGACAGCAAATTGTTTACCTATATGTGAAGTAATTGTGAAACATATGTGAAGTAAAACAGTATTTTGAGCTTGCATTGTTTTCTTCCCTGCAACATCTTTCTAATATTTTTTTAAAGGAAAATGAGATGAAACTAGATGCTGTGAGCAACTTTTGAGCAATGATGACAAGATCACTTATGGTTTGAGTCTTAAGGAAAAAGAACTTAAACTTTTTTTGCTCTTTTTTTTTAAAATTTGATTTCTGCTGCAGCTATCAGATTTCTTAAAATGCTGTGTTCAACTCAGATTTCTGTTCTAGCTGGATTCTGCAACTAATTATTGTTTTGCTTCTATTTTTTTTAAGTGTTTTCTGTTGTGTCATGGGAAGGTTGGCCATTGTAATTATTGCAGCATTGGTTTGCATGTAGCTTTGTCTTTTCATATTTGTCTGGCTGTTGAAAGTCATCATTGGAATTTGTTACTTATCACAAGCAGCTTTTCCCTATAAAGAGCCTTCCGTCTCATTTCAAGTAAATTGTTATCGCACACTGGTTCATTAAACTATTATTCTTTTAAAATAACTACTGCTGAGTAATTCAGTCCCTGGGAATAGGTTTGGTCCTCATGTAAATGTCATTGCTCACTCACTTTTCCTCCAGTAGTTCACTGTCTCCATTCAAGACTTCCAGATCTTATTTGTGCTACTGAAAGAATGCATTCTACTCAGAGCTGAGAAGACTTGTATCTGATGAAGTCTTTAAAGACTTTATTGATTAAAAAAAGTATTTTTAGTTATTTGTGGGCTTTGCAATATGTGGCTCTTCATGTGTTACTTGAGAGTCTCACTTAAATTTGGAAAAAGTGAGCTGAGTAAATTCTGTTCCAGAGTGTTGATAAGAGGCTGCAGTATGTCTTGATGATTGTCTTGAAGTTTATGGTTTATTTTCAGCCTGTGCGTGCATTTCAGCTAGCACTGTGACTGGTGCTGATTTAGAAGGTGATACGCATTTGTTACCAAGAACATCACTAATGAACCTAAAGACTATTTCTTCAAGAACAGGTGCTTCGTCAGTGTGATAACAGGTAGCTCAGCAGAACATGGTCTTTGAAATGTATGGTATTTCTGTTTGGTAATACATCACCTATGAAAGTGTATGTATTGCTGTAACTGAAGTTTTGATGCTTCCTGACACCTTCCTCTGTTAACAGTTGTGTGGAAGGGAGTGACATATTGTATGCCTGTAGAAAAGCCTACTTTTCTTTTAAAGCATATATTTCTATTCATGATGATTTGAGAGGTAAGACTTCTGAAGTGATTAATATCTTGAAGGAGTTTTTGTATTCTGATAATTTTGTAGGATTTTAAGATAGTGAATCCCATGGCTTTATGCTTATGGCAGGCTGTCAAATCTTAGTAAAATAAAAAGCTGTACAGAGTAGGAGATGTTGAGAAACTGAGTGCATAACATTTCAGCTTTTCACACCAGAGTTCTTGTAAGGAGCCTGAAAACAGTGGAGTCTGCTGCTACTTTGGCTATTGCAGTAAAAGATTTAGTCCATCTCCTTATCAGTGTGGTTTATAAGGAATGATCTTTTTTGGTATGCTTTCTGCAGAATGACTGAAGTAATTGGCTTGGCTGTGTTCCTGCAGACAGTTCTGTGATTAATAGCTGTTTCTTTCAGACCTCTTTTAGTGCTTTTCAATGTTGTTATTTTATTTTTCTGTCTTACTTAAACATACAACCTGTATCTGTTTAAAAAGTGAAAAGTAATGCATAAACCTGGGTAGATTTATGAATGGATTTATTGATCTCAGGCTTGATTTAGTCCGAAATCAAAGTTTAGTACCATGTATGCAATGATTTTCTTAGGTAAAATACTACCTTTTTCTTTATTAGCTCTTCAAAGGTATTAGGTATTCCAGGCACTGCGGCACAAAAACTGGGATGGTTTTCTCCTTAGTGTATGCTACACTTTCCTCGTTAGCCTGTGATTAAGTGTGTTTTTTTTTCTTTGTTCTGTGTCACGCTGAAAGCTCACATTTATTTTTTTGTTCCTAGTACTTTTTGGTTGTTTTGCCATTATCGGTTTTCCCTGTTTGTGAATTGTCTGCTTGACTACATTAATTGATGTCTTGTAGAGTCTGAAGGTCCAGAGCATTTACTCAGATGCTGTAGGACATGGATGATGATCTCAGGTGGCAAACTTGTGCAGAAATCCCCCAGGTATTAAACCCCAGTTGTAGTAGTCAGTGTTAAGTAGTGTTTTTGCAATTATGTTCCTGGTTGCCTAGTCAAAATGTCTAGATAACCATCAGTAGTAGTCTAGAAACCAAACATTTACTTGAACTCTGGCCAACACTACTTTTTTGGCATCTGAAGTTTACATTTTACTTCAGCCTTTGCTTTCTTCTGTAGCATTTCACTCCTTTGAAGTTCTAATATCAAAACATGTTGTTGATAATAATTCACTAATTCAGATAACTCGTCTAGCCAGCAGATTCAAATTTTGACCACTGTATTTTAATTGCTTAACTTAAGCTATTGCTTAAACCAAACCTGTCTTGTGAGTTGATGAAAAACTTGTTGCAATTGATCAATGTCAGGAGGTATTTGTGTAGAAAATAGTATTTTGTAATAGTGGAACATCTTGTTTACTCTCCTGACTGGTATGGTCCTTTTAGTGAAAGTATGAAGATTCCTGGTGCATAATTATTTCAGTAGAGATACTTTGGATCTGCATGCAGTGATTCTTCTAACACTCAAAAGTTTCAAATGCTGAAAAAATGTAATTTTGAAGTTAAATTTTAAAAAACTATACTTATTAACAAAACACAGATAGTATACTCTGAAGAGATTCTCTGCCTGTGTTGACAGAGTTAGGGTTGGCATACACTTTATGTTGAGACTTCTATTGATAATACATTGTTAGTTACAAGCTTGTCCCTCCCTAGTTCCAGTAAATGCAACTATATTGTTTAAACTTAAGAGTTTTTATTATATTGATGCAACGAGAAAAAGTTGGTTTGCATTATAAGTGAATATATATTCTTCCTGGAACTAAAAACTTTTAAATACAGAGTAACAGGCAAAAGTTATGGTCTCTTGTCTCTCTCCCAGGGTAAGTTTGCAGTTGAATGATAGTTGAAAACTTGATGGGTGCTTGTGTTATTAACCTGTCACTGCCTTTGACTGTTGTCTGTTTTGTCAGAACACATTAGACTTGCATTAGTTACCATGACAGTGTTTATAATATGTGGAAAGCAGTACTGCTGCTACAGTCAATATTGGGCAGAGAAGTGGCAATTAAAGCGATTTGACAAAAGTCAGAATAGGAAACTTGTAAAGCAGAACGTTTTAGTAAAGTTTGTCTGCCCTAATCATCAGACTTTCTGCTTGCACAGAAAACTTATGAGATACAACAGAACAAGCCTTCTTTAACTGTTAATAAGCTTATCATAAGATTGTATTTTACATAGATCAACACATGCATGCAAGGAGAAAGAGACCATTCTCCCAGTTTGAAAGCTTAGGTTATGGAATCAGAAATAATTCCTTCCAATAAATAAATACCAGTATTGCTAGAAATGAAGATCGGGCTGTTTCCTGGCTGTGTCACTCTTTCACTGTCTAGTTAATAAACCATTGTTGAAGGTGAAACCTGTAGTGTTGGTACTGTATAGATTTTTTTTTACTGTCCTGAACAGACAGATGCTAGCTCAGGGTCTGCTGATTTCAGGCACCTGTTCTCATTGGTATCTACTTTTAATTTTCTAAATATTTCCTGATTCTTTTCAGGCTGTTTTACTTAGGTGTGCTTTTAGTGCTAGCTGCCATTAATATGGAAATGCAACCCTTAAAAAATGCTTGTTCTGAGTTTTGTGCGTTGACCTGTAGCTTGCTTGCCTGAGACATTAGCTGTACTAAAGATTTGTTGTTTCGTTCTAGGGCCCTGTGTTAAGGCTTTACAGTTTGTTACTGCTGCTGAAAGCAGATGTCCTGCTTTCTGTCCTCCTCACTTCAGTGTCCCTGTTCATATGCTTGGCACACAGTGTACAGGCTTGCAGAAGTACTGTCCGATGGATTAGCTTTTGCCTTCAGCAGAGTCACTCTTCTGATACGCTTCAATGCATGATTGCGCAAATGCTTGTGCTAGCACAAGAAAGAACACTTGAGTGAAAATCTGAGAATAGAACAGGATAGAGGCAGGATAGAACCGCTGCTGTGGTGTAGTGCTGGCTGGCATAAACTATCCTAAACTATCCTAACTTTGTATGTGGATACCTGCTCTAGGGCAGGAACTGCTATTTTTCATTGAAACAAAAGCCTAGCTGTATTTCAAAGCAGTGTAAGCAAAACACAGAAGGGCATAACTGTTGATACTGGGTATAAAACTATGTTAGCTGCTGCTTTCCAATTTTTTGCTTGGGTTACTGTATATCAGCAGTTCTCTGCTGTGTCAGATTGTGTGATAGTGCTGCAGCTGGGGCACGGCAGATCAGGTGTGTGACCAAACATTTCTGTCCTCTAGCTTTAGAGTCACTTTAAATAGGAACTGTAGGAAAAAATGTTTATTGAACAATAAATTTTCTGCATGGCTTAAGTTAAGATTTTCTTGGGACATGTTATCTTAAATTTTGTTTCAGGTACATCTGTGCAGCTTAATTGCTTGTAAACATAACTGGTCAAATAACCCTTGAAGTATTATGTGTTTATGCAGTCAAGCAGCTAGTTTGCCTGCAGTGCTGTAGGAAAACAAATTACAGATCATTAATATCCTGCTTATTTAATGCCACAATTGTTGCATAAGGGATAGTGCAATGACAACTTTGTTATGGCCAAAACTGATTGTGAAAAGTTTAAAGTTGTTTCTCAAACACTTTTGTTTGGATGTCTTTGTGTTGCCAAAGTGTAATCATGCATAATTAAGGCCTTTAAGAAATATCCTATGAGATCAGGGTGGTGGTGCATATAGCCCAATACTCTGCCTCTCATGGTGGCAAAAGAACGTGCTGTTTAGGGAGATTGTTAGCCTGGCTATTTTCTGCAGGCCATACCCCTCATTTCCCCCCAGCGTTCCTAACTGTTGTCTTAGGAATATCAGAGGGAACATCTCTGCCCAGTTTCTTTTGAATCTCCTATTCTCCCTTCATGTCTCCTGGCAGGCTTCACTATCTTCTGTGTAAAGAAGTGTCTTTTTTTTTCTTGCATCTTTTTAAAACTGACTTCCCTTGGTGGGTGGCTCTTGGTTTTGGCTGGTGTAGAGCAGGAAATGGAATGTAACGATGTATGTGTAGTTGTGTGTTCTTGGTCTGTGCCTCACCACGTATTGCTAAAGACAGTAATCATGGTCTTGCTTTGTTCTCCTTTGATAAATTCAAAGAAGTGCCAAGCTCTTTTATTCTCTTCTTGTAAGGCAAGCACTTTGTTTCAGTGATCATCCTAGTAACCAGTTGTCTTTCCCATTGACAGTTACTTTTATGATCATGCCCAGAGCTAAACATAATGTTCTAGCTCAGCTCTTACCAGAGCTTTAGTTGTGATCTGGTTCTGACTTGTTCAGATTCTGATCTTTATACCTAGGAGGAGTAATTGCTACAAAGAAGGTGCTTGTGGGTGAACTTCATGGCTTCCCTGAAAACTTCTCTGGAGAAGCAGCTTTTACCTTCTGGACTTAGTGTAGGAGGTGAAAAGTAGGGTGGAGAAATAGGACCCTCTCTTCTGAGTTTCCTAGCGGACTGTAAGTTTGACCTCTTAGTCTTACGAAGTATTTCAGTTCTGAATCTTGGTCAGATATAAAACTTCAGTGGAAAGCTCAAAACAGTAAAATAATGCTGTGAATATTTTAAATCTTAAATATTTGAGTCACTTCAGACCCTTGTGAAAGAGCCCACATGGATCCTCTGTGCGCAAAGGAGCAAGTGTGGGGTTTGGTTTTTTGTTTGTTTTTGTTTTTTTTTCTTAATCTATTCACAGAAAAGAAAGTATTTTACTCTCTTTTATATAAACACTAAGAAGTCGTGCTCCTCCAAATTTTGTGTTTGTGTGTACGTGCAAAGTAAATTGTTTTCAAATGGATGGAACTTTATTATTAATCTTACATGTTGAAATATGTGGCTTCATTTGTCCGTGTTATTCATACATGAATCTTAGTATTTCCTAAAGCAAGCTTTGTACTTAAGGTAATTGCATAAAAATTAAGTCTTGTTTTGTGTGGCTTCTATAAAGCATGTTAACTTACTTGATTGCCAGTACTTAGTAGCTATAAAAAATATTTATCTTCAGAAACTGAATTAAATGTTAGATAATACACTGTAGTAAATCAACATATATTTGTGTGTTTATAGCCTTCATGCTTCTTGTGCCAAAGAACTTCATATCAGTTGTGAATTCAGAGATCTGTTGTTAGGTAGACGGTCAAGAAGTAAAATCTACAAGTAGCTAGTTAGGAGTAGTAACTTGAGCATTTCCTTTGCTTATAGCCACCCTAGCTTGTGATGTTATGCAAGTTTAATTTTATCTGGCCAGGCAGGGTGCGGGTCAAAATAGGAATCAACACAAACTTTCTGTATCTGCCGTAATCTTTTTCAGTATGCATAGCAGCTAGTTTTGCTCGAGTACTGTAACTTTTCTTAGGCTTTTCCATGGTTACCTCTTCATATCCAAGAGAACAGCAAGTTCGTTCTTTGCTTGGAAAGACTAGGATGGCTCAGCTAATGGTGGCATGAGAAAAGATGAGATGTGCTGCACAAATGTGAATGGGGTAGCTCTTAACATCTTGTGGTCTAGTTGCTTTCTGCAGTGTATTCAGTGTAATTGAACTTAAATAATAACTCAGGGCTTTGTTTTTCTTTCTTTATCACCTTAAATGACTTGATGAAATTTTTTCTTTGCTTTCTGTCTTTTAATGACACTTCAGAATATCCCGATTGATTTTGATTATATTCTTATACTTTACTTTTTAAACCCAAATACAGTCTCCTCTACCTAGAAGAATATTTTGTAAAGGATTTTTAAACAGTTAAAGCCAACTAAAGGGCTTACTCTGCGTACTCTGGGAATAATAGTGGATTTGCTTAGGTCTGACTTCTGCAAAGCACTCAAGCTTATGCATCAGTGCTCTGCTGAACAGAAGCCACAGTGGACCTGCAAGTTGGCTTTGGTAAGTGCCGTAGTTCAATATCATTGCTGAGAAGATAGTGGTTACAGATATAGGGTATTTGTACTTGATTGAGGAAAATCTTGGATTATAGTGTGTCAGATACTCAGTTTCATCTTGTTAATAGTCTGTGAGATACTAACCATTTCTTAGTGGGTGCTTAATCATTTGTGGTTCAAACACGTGTTAAAGATATATCAGAACACTCAGTGTCAACACTTTTGGATGCTAACTCACCAAGGTTTATTCACAGAACAGCCTAAAGCTGCAACTTGTGGATGGTTTGAAACTTTTGGAATAACCTATGTGAGTTACAATACAGTCTTTGATTCACGTATTTTTGTTTTGAATTGGGGTGGGGATATAGAAGGGGGGATAAAATGAAAACAACCTTTATTAGTCTACCTGGGGTAATTTGTTTTAGTGGTGTCAGATGACAAATTTTGGGTTTTCTTTCATTCTAGGTTCAAAGGATCTTGTGGTAAAAGCACAGGTTTTAGCTGGTGGTAGAGGAAAAGGAACATTTGAAGGTGGCCTCAAAGGAGGAGTGAAAATAGTTTTTTCGTAAGTTGTTTCTAAATTATCCGACCAAGTGGAAAAACTTCAAAGTTTCACATTACGAATTGAACCTATTGCTTAGTTTAAAATCAATGTTTTAATTATTAACCTGAAAATAACAAAAAATAGATAAGATTTTTTTAATGCTACTTCTGTTTTTCCAGCAGTTTCTTTGTCACATTCTGAGCTTCTTTTATTCTAGTCCAGAAGAAGCAAAAGATATCTCCTCCAAAATGATTGGAAAGAAGTTGTTTACCAAGCAGACAGGAGAAAAGGGCAGGATATGCAATCAAGTATTTATCTGTGAGCGCAGATATCCCAGGAGAGAATACTATTTTGCAATAACAATGGAAAGGTCTTTTCAAGTGAGTAATACTAGAAATAGAAGTAAATTAATTAACTTGTTATAGCTGAATTTAAAAAAACCCAAACAAACCCAAACTGTTTACTGTACTGGTCACTTGCTTTTGAAAATCAGAAATATACATGAGCTAAATTTTGTTTCCTAGTATCTCTGACTGTATGATTGCCATAGTCTTTAAATGCTTTAAAGGTGTAATACTACAATTTAATTAAGAAATAATAAATGAATACTGGTAGCCCCAACTGAAGTTCAGAGTCATATGGATGAAGGGGAGATGGGTGGAATGAGGGGGTTATTTTCATTTTGGTTTTAGTTTGCACTTAGCTGCCAGATGTTGATACTAGAGTTTAGTTTAAAAATGCAGCTATGTGTGCACATGTACACCCTATTTAAGAATATCAGTAAAAAGATATTGCACTTATCTGCCAGATGTTGATACTAGTTTAGTTTAAAAATGCAGCTATGTGTGCACATGTACACCCTATTTAAGAATATCAGTAAAAAGATAAGTAAAAGTCTTTTGGAAGAGCCAATAGTCCTGGATAAAAAGGATGTTTGATTTCTCCGAGGTATGGAGGTTCCTAGAGGTTCACAGGTGTGTCCCTCAGTTTTGAGAGTGCCGGTAGCTTTCTTAGACCAATACTCTTCTGGAACTGGTAAGAAGATTTGGGCGTAGAGGTCTGTTTTCAGAGCTTTTGGGAAGTTGGAAGCCATAGTCTCCACTGCTTGTATATTCTGTATGCGTGGGTACTTAGTTTTTTAGGCTACAATTCAAACCCAGTTACTGAAATGTGTCAGTGTGTTTTCTGACAGACTAGTGTTCTGTTATGAAGCGTAGAGCATGAATAGCTAAGCAACTTCAACAAAGCCAGGGTAAAGCGGGTCTTGGAACTTTATTTTCTGAAACTCAAAAAAACCTGAGTTTGGTCTATCCAGATGCTTAGGAGTTTGCAGAGGCAGTGTTCTTGGTAATTACAGGAGTATCTCTGGCATGAGTAATTTTCTGTGGAGGAATGAGGAAGCTAGTCGTCTTTATTTTTTTGTTGCAAAATTAGGAGTTAAATATATTTGTTCCTTCCTCTTCCTCTGTTGTGTTCTTTCTGATAGGAGAATATAATTTGTTGGATTGTAGTACAATTGTGTGACTTGGGCACTTATATTCTGTTGGGCTCTGTAATAGAGCAGAGAGGATCTAAATGTTAGAGTATGCACCCTGGATTTACCACAAGGTGGCATTAAAATACTATAAATGGCTAGATTTTATGATCTTAAAATTGTGTAAGCAATAAGCAAGCATCCTTATGGAAATAAAATTTACTGTAACTGATTTAAGCAAATTAGATAACGGGAAACATATTTTCCTGACTTGTTCTTGTTCTCATATAAAAAAATAAATCTGATTTGTGTATATTGAGCATAACTGTGCAGATTATTGTCTCTTGATAGGGATGTACTTTGTTTTTACTGCTAGCTTTATAAGTCCTGTTTTCAGATATGCTTGTAATTGCTGTAACTTGTCTAGGATGCTTATGATGAGGAAATGCCTTTCAAAAGAAGGAAGTGTGAAGGTTGAATAGCACACGGTGTGTACGCCTGATGTTGTTGCAAACCTCTTCCTTTAAGCAAGGGAAGAAGTCTGTAAAATACTCAGTTAAAAGTGGAACTTGATGTCTTGGGTGTTATTCGCCAATAGGGGCAAGGCTTCTTATGTTTTAAGCAAAACTGTTCACTTTCGTCAATTCTGTGGAACAATGAGTTATGTTTGTCATGTGTTTGTAGCTTCCTGACTGTTCAGGAGATGAATAGCCAGAAATGTTCAATGTGTTGAACTTTGCTATTAGATGTAGGATAATTCACCATCTTTATGTTTCCATTTGGAAGGATCGTGATGGAAAGGGAGTGGTGTGGTTATTAAGCATGTTCTCTGAACCAGTGTCACACTTTCTGTAATTGTCAACAGTTATAAGGCTGTTCAATGTTTAAGACCTGTGCCTATGTGTAATGCTACCTTAGTACACCAGCTGTCATAATCCCTGCAGAGGTGGTGATAAGGGAAGGTAGCTTGAGATGATACAAGTGAGCATGTCTTTACTGTAAACTGGAGGACTGTTCCCATGGGGAGAGATTTTTTTAGATCCCATGGTAGTGAGTACTTGATGTTTTTGTTGGGATCTAGATAGCTTTTTTAAAAAATCTCTGCTGCAAGTGTTACCAATTCTGGTTCTTAATTTCTTTTATTATTGAATAATTGAGTGCTGTTTTGTCAGAACTCGGTGACTTCCTTCCAGTGATGGCTATAGTTATTGAGCTTTGTGATAAACAGGAATAGTTTGTGGTAATTTGTCACTAGGTTCTGCAGACCTAGGTTTGTCCTTGGAGTTGCAACATGGCAAGATGAATAAATGAGTGCCTGGCATTCGATGTGTCTTTGTGTAGGGGTGAGTGGAGAAGGGGGAGATGAGAATTCTCTTCTTTTTCTGGTTACAACCTAGAAGATAAAATGCATATTATTACTAAGTTGAATCATTCTATCAAAATTTAAAACTAATATATCTGTTAATTGCTCTGTTGCTACCGTGTATACAAAGGAAACTTTTCCTTGTTAAGAGATCAGACCCAAAATACACCTTACAATTTGGAAAGTATTATTAAAAGGTTTTATATAGATGTACTGAATAGATAGTAAAATTCTCCTCAGAGCATACAAGTAAAATGACCAAATAAAAAAAATTTCCAACTAACAACAAGGTTTTATTGCTGTGAGGTATATTGTGGGAACAACTAAGTTTCAGTTGTGTGATATAAAATTACTTATGTTTTTTTTTTTTCCTGTTTTGTTCTAGGGTCCTGTGCTGATAGGCAGTTCTCAGGGTGGTGTTAATATTGAAGATGTTGCTGCAGAGAATCCTGATGCGATAATTAAGGAACCCATTGATATAGTAGAAGGCATAAAAAAGGAGCAAGCTGTTAGGGTAATTGTTAATGTGGAAAAGTACACATTAGTGAGGATGGGAGGGTTGCTTCTAAATTTTGTAAAGTGTACATGCATTCAACCTGCTGAGTTTTCTTAAACCCTTTTGACATTTTGAAACAGAATTGAACTAGATGTTTAAGTATTTTCAGGTGATAGTCAATGTGAATCCAACTCTGCATGGCAGTGCTTTATCTAGCTTTTATATAGATTTGTAAAGGCATATGATAATGACGTTTTACTAGCTCTTTTTTAGGATAAGTGCAGCGTTTTGTATTGAAAACAATATTTTCAAACCGAAGAGTTACTTTTTTTTCAAGGAAGACAGGAGAGGTTCTACATCTACAAATTCAATTGGCACTGAAATAATAGCTAAACTGGGACGTTGCTAATTTGTAAATTAATCAAACCCCAAACATCAGTCAACTGATAACCAATCTCTTACTTTCAGCTTGCCCAAAAAATGGGATTTCCTCCTAATCTGGTGGATGAAGCAGCTGAAAATATGATCAAATTATATAATCTCTTTCTGAAATATGATGCTACCATGATAGAAATTAATCCTATGGTGGAAGATGCATCAGGAGTTGGTAATGTTTCTTCTTCATATTCTTCATGTAACAGCTTGACATTTTTGTAAGTCTTAGTTAGTTGCTTCGCTTTCCTAAAACTTCAGCTGTATACAGCAAGAGGATTTAGCATTAACATGATAAGTTGAAAAACAAATTTAGTAAAGCATATAAATTTGAGAATCTGAGTATAGTAGATACCTGCTCTTAATTGCTAAGTAGGATCTTAAGTTTAATTAGCTTCCTTTTAAAAATTTTTTATTTATTTAAAAAGAACATATATTCCA
>NW_009616019.1:16659-17611 GCF_000690535.1 Cariama cristata
GCATTCCTGGAAATTTGGTCTTTTCAAAATTCATGAATTGAAACTTAAGCCATGTTGTGTATTCAAAGTTGGTACTGAAAAGGTAATAGAATAGTAACCAGAATAGTAGCACCTTCTAGAAATCTCTTGCCTTTACTACTCAGGCATCAGAATGACTGATTGAGTTTGATGTATTTAAAGACTGCAGGTGTTTAAGTGAGATCTTGATGTTTATCAGGTTTTTAGCATATTCAGTTGCAGAATGGTTAATATTCAATCACAGCCAATTCTTCTCTCACCAAAAAATTACATGTAGCTCCTTCATCGAAGCTTACAATTACTCTACTGTTACTGTGGTTTTTTGTTGTGTGTGGGTTTTTTTTTTTTAAAATAATACTGCTTAAATGAACAGTATGGAGCAGTCTTTCCCATCTGTTTCTTGTACTTTGTCATTTTTATATCGTCTGTAGTGAGGGGTAGAAATGAAGTCTTATGTTTGTACAGACAGAAACTTAGTTCTGATGTAAAGAGTGCTCTAGGTTTTCCACATCACCTGCTATATCGAAGTGAAACTTGTGTGTGTATTCTTCTGACACCTTTTCTTCCAACTTGAATGTTTTTTCATTGTGTTTCTGTATGCTTACATACATGCATGCACGCACACACATATATATTTAATCTAAAAGCAGAAAACTAAGAGGAATTAAAAAAACCCCGAAACGGAGGCCTTCTGTAGGGATTAATTTTATGCTAATTACTGAAGCATAATTTGCCCAGATCTATCAAACAGCTTGTTGTAAGCTCCTTTGTATTTAGAGTGTCTCAAGAAATACAGTTATCTTCCCTTTTTACGCAGTTAAAGGGACTTAACTGATTGGCTGGGTAAACTGGAGAGAATCTTGTATTTACATGCAGTGCTAAGCGTGACTTTCCAGCTAAACTTTTAAGTTTGGACTGCATAAGCTAGCTGCCA
>NW_009616020.1:0-552 GCF_000690535.1 Cariama cristata
GAGATGGAGTGACCCCGTACGCCATGGGAGCCCAGGGAGATGCCCAAATCCACCTCTGGTTGCCGACTCTCAGGGCCAAGGCAGAGTGAAATACACAATCATAGATAGGTTTGGGTTGGGAGGGACCTTTAAAGGTCAGCGAGTCCAACCCCCCGTGCAATAAGCAGAGCCATCTTCAACTAGATCACATTGCTCAGAGTCCCGTCCAACCTGTCCACGAATGTTTCCAGGCATGAGGCATCTACCACCTTTCTGGGCAACCCGTGCCAGTGTTTCACCACCTGCAGCGTAAAAACCTTCTTCCTTATGTCTAGTCCAAATCTACCCTCTTTTAGTTTAAAACCATTACCCCTTGTCCTGTTGCAACACCACTAAAACCTCTGTCCCCATCTTTCTTATAAGCCCCCTTTAAGTACTGACAGGCCACAAGAAGGTCTCCCCCGACCCTTCTCTTCTCCAGGCTCAACAACTCCAACACTCTCAGTCTTTCCTCATAGGAAAGATTTGGAGAGAAACTCTCAGTCTTTCCTCATAGGAAAGATTTGGAGAGAA
>NW_009616021.1:0-25820 GCF_000690535.1 Cariama cristata
CAACCTAATCAATTCTATGATTCTATGAGGTCTATCAGCCTAGTATTCTTGGTGTCTTTTGGACAGAAAGCTGGATGAAGGGGCGAACCTGTGATGTTCCCTTCTCGACAATCAAGGCCCAAGAGTCAGGATTTTTATGGATATTTGTAATTTTCTTGCTGTTGCTTTATTTTATTTGGAATTTATTATTTGCATAAATTTTTTGTTGTTCTTTATAGACAGACTTGTTCTTTATAGTTCAGACTTTGCAGACTTTTGCCATTTTTTCATATGGCATTATAAAATGTAGAAATAGAATATATAGAAATATAAAAAACCATGCTCAAATAGTTTCCTAATATTGCAACTTTTCCTCAGATATTAAAGTAAGTTTGGTAGTATATGGGATGCAAAATTTGGAAAGTTAACATGTTTTTTTATATCTCCAGAGGGTTTTGTCATATATGCTTTTGGCCATCGTTGTTTGAATCCTTCTTTTATTCAAAGACCATACCTTCCTAATGCAGTATTCTGCATTTCCTACTATTGTATGTATGACAGTACTATTTCAAGGTATTCTTAATTAACACAGATCTACCTACTTCAGAGGTTGAGTAAAATTCTTGAGGAGCTCTTTGCAGTAACTTTGTCACTTTACGGTGCAGTATCTCCAAATTGCTGAATTGGTATCAAATACAGAGCTGTCCTGTGTAGAAGGCACAACTCTTTATGTTGTGGAGGAAATACTTGGCACAAACCGAGGCAGGAACCAGGCACTTCCCTTTGTTTGTGCTTTGTGCCTTTCTTTACAGAGGCGATTTCTGCAGTTCATTTCTTGCATGACATTTCAAGGAACAATTTCAAAGAATGTATTTTAGACTTTTGTAATAAGAAAAGCACTTTGTGCTCCGATTTCATTCCTCATCTCAATCATTCGTTTCTCTTACCTGTTTATTACAAAAGGCTACTGTTGTGTATGCTTCCTTTTTTTTTTTTTGAGTGAAGGTGAAAACTAATTTGAGAAAAATTCAATTAGAGATTGTAGTGCCATTATTTCCTAATGCTATGGAGTTTAATTATTTAAATATGGATTTGGGGAACTTAATTTCTGTATTTTTATTAATGTGAAAACAACACACTTTTCTATTTTAATGAATACCTGTTGTTTCCTTATGAGTTGCATGTGCCAAATTGTACATAGAGCATCATCTATTTCTTTATATAAAATCATGAATGAAACAAACTGACATTTTGATTTCTAAAAGCTAAAACTTAAAATAACTGGCAGAAGACATCATTGGTAATAGGCATAGGATGCCTTCCTATAATACAGTTAAAATTTTTCTTCGACTATCCTAGAAGTCTTAAAACCCTTTAAAGATAAGGGAACTAATGTACTTGCTGCGGGTTTCTTTTTTTCCCCACTATGGATAGCTTTTGCAGACTTTTTTCAGTTCGTAAATGGGCTCTCTTAAAGCATTTGAAAGTGTTTTTAGATTAGAGAGTCCAAGCTTAATGCATAATAATCAGAACTGTGTATTTATTTCTATATTTGAAAAAGTTTTCAGTCTGAAGTGTCAAACTCCTTCAGTGTGGCAGTTTTGTTTGTTCATGTGAAGCGAGTTACTGAGATGTCACCTTCTTTCAGCAAAGAATTCTGTTCTTTCTTTGCTGAAATGCTCTTTTCTCCGGTTACCGTTAAAGTTGCCTGATGCTAAATGATCACGTGAATTCCATAGAGGGACGGTTGCATGTGAGAACAGGTTCACTGAGTGAAATGGCAGACCGAAAAATGTGTACCAGCTGCAAGGAATAATGACTGGGAGGGAAAAAATGTTGTAGACAAGAAAAAGAAAAAAAAATATACAAAAGCTGTGAGAGACAAAAATTTTTAAATTGTCTATGCAGTGAGTCAAATCCTTATGATTGGTAGACGTTATTGCAAGAGGCTCTGGACTGAAACAGCTGAAACTTAGTGGAAGAACGTGTTAAGCGCAATCTCAGTGTCTGCTTCAGCACTGAAACGTATACAGTGCTATGTGTTTCAGTGCTATGGGATAATTACATGAAATTAGATTGCATTTTAATTTTATTTTCCAATATTGAAGTGGGTATAGCTAGTCCATTCACACCTGTGAAAGGCACTGTTACTATAGTTTTGGACATTCTTGGATCCTTTTTCTCCTGTTGCTTGTAGAAATGAAGTGAAATATGACTAGAGATTTTATTCAGATACAAGCTGTCTTTTACTGCTATTGTTTTGAAAATCTGCCTGTATTTTATACTGAGAATTACATTCAATAGGAGTGAAAATGAGTTTCAGATTTCTGTTGCACACTTTGTAACAAAAATTGTCGTTTTTTCTAATATGACTCCATATTTGTTGTTATGCTAAAGAAGCTAACTTCCACAGACTTAAGTAAAATCAAATGAGTCAGTCAGTTCTGTGGTATTTTAGAGAGGTTTAGAAGTAGATGCAATAGCTATGTTTAAAAAAAGCAAAAAAACCCCACTTCCGCACTAAGGTAAGAGTGCATGATTCTAAATATCACAGAATTGCTTCTGATCTTTTTGTGAGAAGATCTGTAATTGTATGCTTTCTGTATGTGAAATGTGAGCCATGAGTTATTCCTAGTTGTAAAACGTCCCTTTTTTGAGTGTGCAGCTTGTGGATGCAAACGTAATGATCAGACCCTTCAGCATGGATTGCGGAAGTTTCCAAAGAACTTAAAAATTGCTGTAACACTGAATGTTTACCTCCATCGCCTCCTACCCATATAAAACCTTTTGTCACAATCTGAGAAATACCTTGCACACAGTGGGCAACCAGTAGGCTTTCTGCAGGAGGTTTCTGCTGAGAAGTGACAGAGGGCAGCTTGGCAAATGTTCAGAAACCGACATTAACTTGCTGGAGCCTGGCATGGGACCTTGTGTTCAGCAGAATTCTTCTGACCTGTCTCTCTGCATGCCGAGCTAATCAGCAAACACCTAATGAGCCTACTCTAAAGAAACAGGCCCTCTCACAACCTACTTCATTTTCATATGTTCTCTGGGGGTGGAGAGACAAGACTTCATAAGGACTGATGATGCTGCAAAGACCACAATAATGATAATTAACTTGCTGAATTTAGAAGATTATGCTGTTAATTAGTTGCAAAATAAAGATAAGTAATAGAGCAGCAGATGGTAGGATAACACCCAGGAGAAAGAGGGTTATTACTCTGATGAGCTTTTGTGGCAGATATGAAATATGGATCTGAGTTTTTCACAAATTGTTTCTGGAGAATATTATTGTGTTACTGTGAGCTCTTGATGGAATGATCTAGTCCTACCAAATTTTGACAGATGCGGTGAAGATTTGTTTTCAAGGATATACATGAACAATAAAACCTTGCTAATAAAGACTTTAAAAGCTATTAAGCTATTTGAAAATACCAATTTTAGGTTGCACCTAATAAGCAAATAATATAAACCAAACCTGGGTTGTCATCAGGTTTCCCCACATAATAATGCTTATATATATTTATTATAGTATTTGTTTCAATATACTTGATTTTTAAAGCCAAGATTCTCATTGTATTTGGGTTAACTATCTCCATATCTTCCATAGTATATTACATTTAACAATGTAATTTTCAAAAGGAGTTTATTTACTTATAAATTTACAAAATTATAATGTTTAAATGTTAGCATCACCATAGGGAAAGTTAAGTCCTACTTTGACTGTTTGCACATCCATTGTGCCTGATGATAGATCTTTTATAATGTAGACAGTATTGTGCTATTTCCTTCATTTTCTACTGCCATTTTCAAATTAAATGTAAAATATATAAATTTAATAACATTAACTTCCTTTCTTTTTAGGTTAACTTTGCAAATATTTCTTTAACACAGAAATCCAGAAATAGAAAGAATAGAGGTAGACAATAAGTTACTTACCTTATGTGCACAATAAAAAAAAAGCAACCCCTAATTAGTTTTGTTTCATCTCCCAAATCTTCTGAACTCGGGCTCTATTTCACTAAGGAAATGGATATGCTAGTGAAACTTTTTCTTTAAGTAACCAACTTGAAGCAAACACTACAAAGCATTTCTGTGACTCCATAGACTCTGTTGTTTTGGGGTATTTTTGTGGAGGATGCTTCCATCAAGATTTACTCATGCAATCATGAGCAGAGTAGATCAGACACTCTGGCCAAACACATACTAACTGTATAAATGTTTATGCTCAATCGCCATGAAAATTAGAAGTTAGCTTGTTACCACTGAACTTATATATTCAGACACTTGAGTTGGATGAAATCTAATCATTTTTACTTCTCATAACAGTGGAAGAGGAGTATATATATGGCAAGTTACTGTGTCTTGGTTGAGTAATGTGGTGGCTTGACCCTGGCTGGACACCAGATGCCCACCAAAACCTCTCTATCACTCCCCTCTGCAGCTGGACAGGGGAGAGAAAATACAATGAAAGGCTCCTGGGTCGAGATAAGGATGGGGAAATATCACTTGCCAGTTACCATCACGGGCAAAACAGACTCAATTTGGGGAAATTAGTTTAATTTATTACCAATCAAAATCAGAGTAGGATAATGAGAAGTAAATCCAAATCTTAAAAACACCTTCCCTGCACCCCTCCCCTTTTTCCTGGGTTTAACTTTACTCCTCCTCAGCGGGAGGACTCCTCACACTCTGCCCCTACTCCAGTGTGGGGTCCCTCCCACAGCAGACAGTCTTCCACCAACTTCTCCAACCTGAGTCCTTCTCTCGGGCTGCAGTTCTTCACAAATGGCTCCAGCGTAGGTCCCTTCCCTGGGGTGCAGCCCTTCAGGCATAGACAGCTCCAGCCTGGGTACCCCACAGGGTCACAAGCCCAGCCAGCAAATCTTTTCTGAAAGCACCTTCATTCTAGGAAACTTACAAAATTGATACAAAATGAGGTGGGGAACAGAACTTCATTAACACTGAATTTTTATGTACACTTGAACAGTCTCTATCTGGGGTAATGTATGCTGTTAATTCAATCTAGAGCAGTCACTGCAGAAAAGACTTAACTACAGAAGTCACTGGCTAAAGATTTCTTAATAGCAAGCCAGCAGAGGAATGCTGGAGTTTCTCGGTTTTCTTTGTAGTCCTCAAATGGTATATCTACTGGTGGTGGTTAGATTCTACAGTCAATTATATGGATTTGATAGCTGATGTCACTTGCCATATTGCAGACCTGAAGATTCTGCAGTTCAGACAGAGGTAATCTGCAATCTGTTGTTCTAATTGTAGAATAGGATCCAGGAAAGCCTGTCATCATGCAAGGTAGGAGAGAGCCGTCACTGTATTCTCATGGCGTAATTTCTGAGAGACATTGGATACTACAGTTTGTAGAGAATGTCTGCATAAACAGGGATGAAGTCTTCTGCTTATGTTGAGCTGGCCAAATGCAGCCTAGCTCCAGCATTTTTAAGACGTTCTATTAATATTAGTACTTCGGCAATACTTTGTTCCTATTCCAAAATATGATGATACAAGCTATCAGGGTTTTCATAAACTGTCATGTATTAAGTCATTAATCTTTTCTTAAACTTTTGTTGGTTTCTTTAAAAATCTAGTGCTCAGTAGAAAAACATTCTTTAATACCATTTGTCTATTAAGGTAAATTCTTCAGTAAAACGGAAAATTTCATGATAAATTATACAATATTCATGAAACTTTAAGAAATAATCTGGAATTATGAGCAGTTGTATCTACTGAAATGTCGTATGACACTTTATCATTTAAGAATTTGTTGTAAATAGAATATATTATACGGTTGGACTTGATGATCTTTGAGGTCTCTTCCAACCATAATGATTCTATGATAATGATTCGATATTGTCTGTTATAGTTTTAATAGATTTCAGCGAAAGCTGAGTGAAATAATTTTCAAGAGATAGTCAATAAAATGCTTTCAAATACTGTATCAAGGTGTCAGTAACTCTTGAATGTATTATATACAGCTAACCTGTGAAGTTACTGTTCTTCATAGTGGCTGCGTACAATAAAAGAAGAACTTCAAACCTTTTAGCAATTTTTTTTGTGCTAAAATAGCATGCCGTAACAGTTACCTTGCATATTTCTATAAAAATAAAAGCTAATCTTTACATATAACCTGAAGCTTGTTAGTACTTTGTGCATTATTGAGATGTTTCAGCATAGACCTTGACTCTTATCTAATAATTAATCATAGGAAGGATTGTAGAGGTGAGTATTTGTAAAGACCATGGAAAAGTGTAGTCATAACAAACTATTTAAAAATGGATAGAGAACACCAGAATTTTTAAGACGAAAGAAGTTTGTGTTCCGTTTTTTACCTCTTTTCCCTCATGTGTGGTTGTGATCTTTCTGATCTGTGCCTTGTGTAACACCAGCCTCAGCAACTGTTCATGGCCTTCCAGTCATCTCGTTGTGGGCACAGTTCATCACGAAGGAGGCTTTCTGTTTATTTCTCCATCAGCTTACCATCGTTCTCTTTCTGAGATCCTATGTGAAGCCTCATTGCTATTTTCATGCTTGCAAGAAACTGTCATCTATTAGTAGGTATACGCCTACGTCACTGTTGAAAGCCTATAAAAAGAAACAGCTATTTTAGAGTTGGCGCTCCTGTTTCCAAAATGGAAATAACTACTAATATAATTAATTAATAACTCCTCAAGTTAGCATGCCCGAATATTTCTTTTTTTTTTTTTCTTCCTTTTTTTCTGCTTTCAGAGATTGAAAGCAGCTTTGACCCAGCAGCACCCTCAGGTAACAAATGGAGATACTGCCAAGGGACATCCAAGTGGGTTGGTTAGGACTCAGTCAGAGGAACCACGACCACAATCACTACAACAACCTGCAACTTCAACGACTGAAACACCGGTATGACAACAGAGTGGACATGTACTTCCTACCCCCTTCTTTGTTATGCAAAAAAAAAAATAAATCTTTTTTCTTTACTCTTAATTTGTAAAATAAAGGTTAACATGTGCTACAGACTCCTCTTGGAGTCAATAGTTCTGTAGCAGTAAAATGTTTATAGTTCTTACATATTCTTAAATGCTTCTAAAATGTATTATCCAAGATGATAATGTCAAAATAGGTATTATCTATCTGCTCGAATTTAGAACTAAGTCCTCCTGATTTCTGGAGTTCATTAACAGGAAATTCTGTGGTAAACTGAAAATTGTACAGCTGGTTAACATATATTTGAAAAAACTAAATGTTTTTATTTTGTGTTTATATTATATCTGTTCAATATTTTATATCATAAACACTCTTCAGAAAATTTTTTAACTGCATCAGATATCATGCTCATGTTAATTTGCTTGAAGGATCTTTTCTGGGCTGCCACATGAAGTTTCAGCTGTGTACTGTGTCATCCCAGGTACTGAAAGGGGTCTCTCAGTTTAGGAATGGTATGCTGTCCCTTTGGGATGATAGATGAGAATAGGAGAATAAAGGGCAAGACCTCTGAGTCAGGCTGGAAGTGGGAGCACTGCTGGAGGAAAGAGATACTTCCTTGGGTGAATCCTAGAGAATTGCTGCTGTTCTACTTCAAAAAAACTTGTTGGAGTATGTTTTCAAAATGCTTTTAAAAAATCTCTTAAGAGTTAATTTCAGAATTTGTAGCATAATACCAATTTTATAAAAGCTACATACCTGACCCAGAAACAGAAGGACCTACATCTGCAGTGAAAGCACTCAGATTCTTAGCCCAGCCAGTGAAATCAAATAATATATCAAAGCAAGTATGTTTGGAGCAAAAAGAGGAAAAAGATTACCCATCATTAAATGATCTCCTTCTTAAGGCTGCTGTTCTCCCATACTACCTCAAGTCTTTTAAAATAATATTTTCATATTATCACATAGCAGAATTTTTAATGTGAAAAGCTTGCTGTTTGGTTATTTTGTGATTACTTTATAATTAGTATTTAAAAAAAATATTTTCAAGTATTTCATTCCTAAAAGGCTGATTTGAGTTCCCAGGGTTTTTGTGTTATTAGCTATCTAGAATTTATGCCAAATCGATATGCCAACTGATACACATTTGAGGTTTTTAATTTAAAACCAAAACTTTCTTGCTGTGCTAGACTGAATGTGCAGGTGTACCTGTGAATATGTTGTGTAGACAGTTGTGTTCTCTCTATCCTGTCACTTTAGAGGATTTTAAGATCCATTATGTTGTTACCATAATTTGTTAAATGTTTGCCTAGGGTCTGTATACAGCTATGAAAGGAATAAAACGTGTAATTTAAAATACTAAAATATTTTGATCCTGTCATAATATGTGGGTGGATATAAGGGAAATTGGTACACAGTGATGGGGAACACATCAACAAGTAGGAAATTGCTGTCTGGAGATCCTGCATTTGTCAAACAGCTTCTATATATTGGGTATAAACAATTGCGTAGTATTTCAGTTGTGATTAGGTTTGTGGGAAGAGTATTTGGGGAAGGGTCAAAAGTAGAAAATTTATTTCCTGCTAAATGTAACTTTTAAAAGCTATTTTGGGTGGAAGAGTTTTTTTAAGTTTACTTTTTGTAAATACTTGTGTCATCAGGATTGGTAAAAGAATGTCTGAGAGTCCATGTAAGGGAATATTGCTTCCAGGCTTTATTCAGTTGCCAAATGTAAACGTCATATAAATTTAACTCTGTGAAGTGAGTGGCTTCTTTTAGTGCAATTTTAAATCAAAGCTAGAGCCGTGATTAAATTGGTACATGTTAATGTAATGTGGTAAGGAGTGTAACTACAGTAAAAGTTTTTCAAACGTAGCTGTAGAGTTAAATGACAGCTTTCCTTGAAAGAAATGTGTATAACCTGAACATAATTTACGAATGTTGTGAATGCTTTTCTCAAGGTGTTATGTGTATTTATACTAGTGCTGTAGGTTAAGTCATGAATAGTAGTATACTGATAACTTCTTTAATACTTTTTACTGTTTTCAGGCATCACCAGCTCAGCCTACACCACAAACACCAAATACAGGTGGTCGGCGAAGAAGAGCTGCCAATGAAGACCCTGATGAGAAAAGAAGAAAGTTTCTGGAACGAAACCGGGCTGCTGCTTCCAGATGCCGACAGAAACGGAAAGTCTGGGTGCAGTCATTGGAGAAAAAAGCCGAGGACCTGAGCTCGCTAAATGGCCAGTTACAGGTATACTTTTTACTTCAAGTAAAAATGAGTGAGTTTTTCCATTCTTAGACAGTGGTCTTGGATCAATGGAACTTGAACTTTGCATGAAATCTGAAATATAAATGGTTTTGTAACTGGTGGCTCAGGTCAGAATTGAACATTTGGCACTAATTGCATGTAGCAGTAAAATAAGAATGTAAGAGAATACTCAGGTTTCAAGATGGGTAAACTTTAGGATCATACCCTTTTGTCCTTTGTTCCATTTTAAATAACTTTCAGGCTGTGATACTAAACAAGGATGACAAGATGTGTTGGAGTAAAGGCTTATTAGCAAAGTAATAGTCTTACCTTAAAAACATCTTGCTCTTAATAATTTTTATCACAGCCTGAGTTATTTAAATAAGATTTGGTTTTATTTCCTTTGGTTCTTTTTAACTTCACTTTTTTTCCTTTGAAGTGAATGTAGTGCTCGTGAAAGGTGGCAGATTGACATCACTGGAAACTGAAGGTCTCTTTTTGTCCACAGAACAGGTACAGCACAGGCAGTGGCAGTGCAAATTTCACCACACTGACCTCCCAAGTGTGCGTAAATCCTATAGTGAGGGAAGTGTACTGTAAGAGGGTAGTCTAGTGTATGTTGCGAGTCATTTTTCCACCTCATCTGAGGTTGTCAATCTTGGAAACTTGTCACGGGGACACGCTTTTCCCCCTTTGGAACAATCCATGACCCTTTTGTTTAAACTACAATTAAATGTTACAGCATACTTTCTTAATGTTTTCCAGCAGCACGTGAGAATTGGCACAAAGTATTGTTTCAAAATAAAAAGTCTAAAAGCTTTATTTTGAAAATTACAGAAAGGAAAAATGTTATCATTTCCTAAATGAAGCATTCGTTTAGAAAATGCAATGGAAAGGGTTTTCATATGTTAAAGTTTCACTTCTTACCCTTTCATCAGAGCTGTTCACTGAGTCAAATTCACAGATCTTTTCCTTCCTATTAAAACTCTTCTTTCATGCAGTTTGATAAAGAAAATGTCCCAGTTTGACCAACAGGAAAGTAGGACATGTTGAGATGACTTTTTATCATGTAATTGAAATTACAGCGTATCAGTTGTCTTCATGTCTTTAAAAATACTCAGCATCCCAGACTGTAAAATGTAAGAAATTCCTACCTAAGCACACAACGTGAATCGTTTCCTGTGTTCCAAGAATCATGACACTGTGCACCAGCATTAGTTAAATTTCTTGTATAGTCTTCTCATACTTGTTCACAGTCTTTAGACATGTTCCTTTAATGCAGTCACAGTCCTCACTGTAAATCCATTAATTACAAAACGGTATGTAACACTATAGCTTAAATAATCTAAGAAAGAATTGAAGGTAGATCTACATGAAGAAAAACAAAGAACAAAAAAGATTGGCTATATTTCAGTTTGTTTAGTGAAAGTAATTATTGGTATTATGTGAACTGCCTTTAACTTACACTATTTTTGGTTATAAAAATTGGTATGTATAAGTACTATAACCAAAAGATTTCCAGATTTCCAAGAGTTAACTCAGTAGCAGTGGATTCAGGAAAAAATTTCTTTCAGTCTGCCAAAAGCAAAACCGTTAACTGTGAAGAACAGAATGACTTGTAAAGAAAATTGAATGTCAGAGAAATAATTAAACTGTACTTTATGTGAAAACATTAATCAATCGTATATTTCCATAATAATTCTTCACTTGACAGGCTAACACAGCTGATCAGCATAGTGGGCAGTAATGACCCATGTTTACTTGCTTTATACTTAATAGTAAATTTAATAAGTTTGGAGTTTTGCCTGAGTACAGTTTTATAGACTGAGTGTTAGGGTTTAGTAGTTCATATTTTGTATAATATCTAAATGACCTGCTCAGCTGAATTTACTGAGAAACCACATTTCCAAAAGCAGGTTAATACCAAAATGACTACATTGTTTTGCTTCACGTAACAATTCTGACTTCTTTCAACACATTTAGTAGCTTTCTCATAATGTCTGTGTCAAAGCTTCTAATGTCAACATCAAGGTTTTTAAGACTGGAAGCTCTCGTAACAGTACATAGAGATTTTCAAGAGGTTTACTCGGTTGATGTGTATGTTTTGTTCTGTAGTGTTCAGCTTTCTGTAGATTAACTTATGACTACTTTCTTATTTTAAATATTTGAATTCAATTTCCTTTTTAAGCATTATTTTTCAAATTTTTGCTTAAGGGAAAATTTCCATCTATTACATCATGCTAGCAACATATTTAGGTTAGGTTGGCTGTCTTTATTACAGGCTCTGCTGCGTAAGTTTTTTTCATGCTTCCCACTTTTTAAAGTTTATTTACTGTTTACTTTTTGTGGACTGTGTTTTCTAGTAATGTTTATCGATCTTGCATTTTATATACCACATTGTGTTGCCTCTGTGCCTTACATAATATTGCAGGGTATGGTGTGCTATATAACATGTTAGCAAAGTATTGACAGAGTGTCCCCAGTGGCCGCTCAATCATATCGCAAGATCAGATGCCAAAGTTCATTATATGGTCTGTATGTGGTCCCTGTTGCTTTAATAATCTTCATGGGCAACGTATTAGTAGAAGAATGGCCTATCTTCCTCACGAGGTCATTGTAGGTTTTAAAGGATCAGCAGTAAAGTGGTGGCTTGTACTAATGCTGCAGAAGCTGCTTTAGGAAGGCTAAATTATGAGAGAAATGCCCATAAGTAAAGGTCCTTTTCTATATAGAGGTATCTTCTTGTAGTTGTCCAAAAAGAAACAGGATTAAGTCAACCACAGGTAATACCCTATCCCCATAAGTCACATCTGCCTGTCTCTAATGATAGTTTTGGTTAATATACCTCACATATATTGTCCCATACCTTGCTGAGTAAGTGTTAGTCTGGTCCCACTGTTACATACACGTTTTGGATCCAGGGTGAAATAGGCAGATACAGAAGAACATACTATACACTGCATGGTATACCTTCGTAAGAATACAGAAGGGAAAGTATCTTTTGAAAAATGGAGAGCAGATAAAAATATATATGCTTTCCTCCAGAAACCTGCTTTCTAATGTTGGCACATTTTGAAATGTGGGAACATAAAAATTCTTCTAGACAGCATATGAGGTATATTTCATGCCTATTTAAAGAAATGTTGATGCCTACACTTGACTTGATACCTCATTAATGAGGAGGACCTTTCCAGTGTGAAAACTCAAGATAATATTTCTTCTTGCCAACTGTTGAAGTGTTTATTTCATGTGTTTCTTGTTAGCCAGTTTTCAACATGTTAACCACATGTTAAATGACTATCACATGTTAACATGTTTTGAATGAGATGGAAAGACTTGCTGTTGTCACATACGTGGTAAGAAACTGCTATGTGTATAGGAGCTGGTTCTAACAACCCCCCTTTATTACCAATTAGAAGTTGTTCTTAATGGTAATATGTAAATGACAACCATGGATTGCCTTTCTGTGACATTCCATGTACCATGTGTCTAGCAGATATATTCTGTTCTACTTCCAGGAATGATTTATGCTTTGCATATAGCACTGTTGGCACACAGTGTTTGTGTTAATAACAATGCTAGCTATGTATTCAATGAGAATACCTCAACTGTTTTTTTTATTATAGGAATGCTGTTCCATTTTTTTTTTTTCGAATTTGCTTTAATGTAAGATAATATATTTGCTTTTTTCTATTTCTGTTACCAAAATTCTTACTATTTATAATACAACTGACATTATAAACTGCTTTTTCAAAATTTTTTCATAAACATTAGTTTTACTGATAGTGATAAACAGCGACTTCATACCTATATGTGCTGTTTGTGTATAAAATTATTCCTTAAAATGTGGGAGATGAAGGTTAACAATTTCTGAAAACCTTTTCCCGATTTGATCTTTATTTTACCATTGTTCCTTTAAAGTAACAGAAGTATGTTTCGTATTATTGGACATTGCTGCTTCTGTAGATTATCAAGAAGTGTCTCAAAACTACATCAGCACTTTTTTTTTTTTCCCCCAGCTATGTCAATTCTGTGCAGCTGCCTGCTTGGCATCCAGATTTGTGGCTCCTCAATAAATAACATGGTGAACTAAGAGCAGACTGAGAGCTGGAGGCAGAATTAGTGTGCTTTCCTAACAGCCCAAGATTTCAGGACATGTAATGCCAGCTAGTAGAGAATTTTGGGGGTTTTTGGTTGGTTTTTTTTCACTACAACCTTTTTTGTTTGCAATCATGTTTTTCTTTCATTAGAAATGTCTGCGAAGTCAGATTTTTGGCTTGCTTTCAGCTCTTGCTTTTGTTTTAAATATAAATTTTCTAAAAGAGGTGTTTGACACAATAAAATGACTGAATAGAAAAGTAGTCCTTAATAGTTTAAGAGGATTTTGCAAGTGTAAAGGCTTGAAATTTTTTGTCTTCTAAATGGAGAGAGAGGACACAAAGAGGAGCTTTTCTTTTAAAAATCTGGTATTTTAGTTACAGTATTTATAAACTGTGTTAGTGTAATTAAATCTAATAAATTCTGTTCTTAAAAATTGTTTTCTTTACTTTGGAATCCTTTCAGTTGTAATTCATCTCTTCTCTGCCTGCATTGCCTTATTTCTAGCTTGCAAGTAATGGTTGACTTTCTTGTGGTTTACTTTTTCCAAATAATTTTGGTTGCAATCCAATTTTTCTGTGTTTGTCTTGTCTTTAACTTGCTCCTAAATATGTAGATCTATGCATTTACCAGTTATGTCACGTGTGTGGTATGTTATGCTAATGTGCAAAGGTTCTTGTAGTTTAAGCACCTTCAAGTATCAATGGAAAGGATTTATATTTAAAATAAAATAACCCATGAAAAGCATATACTGTGACAAGATATGGGGATCACAAAGCATTACAGATAACTTGATTCTGTAGACACATAAACATTTTTCTAGTATTTAAAGTGAAACCGAGTCTATCAAAATGCCATACCATTCTTAATTTGGATTGTGACATATGCAGTTATGTAGTGCTTCTCATCTCTAGATACCAAACTGCTTTACAGGGAAGGTAAGTATCACTGTCCTCCTTTTTACAAATGAGGAAATTGGAGCACAAAGAGCTAAAATGACCTTGCTCAAGGTCACCAAATAGCAGAAAGACATAGCCTGGAAGTGAACCCAGTCACTAGATTCTGCAGGTGCTTTCTCCTAGATTACAGTCCGCTTTAGTGACATAAGCTGACATTTCAGGATTTTGTTATTATTATCAATGATTCCTTCATACAACACGTTTATGTATGGTTGCCAAAGAGAAAATTAATGTGGAAGTCAACAAAGATTTACTAAATTATTTTCTGGTACTTGAGATTTTCTAAGTCCAAGTACAAATATAGTCACCAAATATCATTCTGCATTGCCTGTTTTGGGGGGTTTTTTGAACCTTTTTTAATGTTGTCTGTGGTATCTGTTAAAATGTGGGTGGTTAAATGTAGGTTTACTCTGTTTAGAATTCATCACAAAACCTTGCAGAAGAGTCTTACAGTAGCTGGATCATGTAAATGAGACTATATGTAGACTGCAAACAGAAAAACATATGCTGTATTTTCCAAAAAAGCATTTCGTAGTTTAAGAAAATAATGAAATAAAGTTAGCCAAGTTTCAGCTAATATTTATGTATTCTGAGATAAAAGAAATGTATACATTTTTGCAATATATACCAAATGGAAACTTCTTGTCGTTTACCTACCCTGAAATGAACAACTGAAAATCCTATAAAACTTAATACTTACCTTCAAAATGTGTGTAGTTTGAGCCTGGTAAAGTACATAACTTTCTTCTCCTTTAGAATGAAGTCACCCTGCTGAGAAATGAAGTGGCACAGCTGAAACAGCTTCTTCTGGCTCATAAAGATTGCCCTGTAACCGCCATGCAGAAGAAATCTGGCTATCATAGTGAGTAATGTTCCATTACCTATAGCCTTAGGCTGCATCAATGAAATACTGCCAAAGTGAACTGAATGAACATTAAAATTGAGAAGTGCAATTCTAATATTACATTAAAGATTTTTTTAAAAAAAAAAAAAGCTCGAAGGTTATTGGAAGACAGAAGTGAATATGTGATATTTAGAAATATATTTTTAAGTCCTTTCAGTTGAAGTGCTGCATAACATTGAAGGTTTTATGTTGGTTTAATAAATGCATATGATAATTAGCATTTAAGGACTATCGGTTACTACACCTGCTTTGGAAAATATAATTAAAGTATTAAGAGCACATGATAAACCATTTTTTATACTTTATCTTAGCCTAGTACAGTGAAAGGTCCTTGTGGGTTTTTTTCTTCATCATAATGAGATTTCAGTAGAGGTAGTATAACAGCTGTCCTCATTTACCATAACATCGAGGATCAGTCAAGCTGTTAAAATAATCAGATGCAGGTTCATGGCTCCTACTGTACAATATCTTCTAGATTGTTTTGATTTCCACATGAAGCGACTACGTTCCTATGAACAGGGTATTTTAGAAAGCAGTCCTACTACTGAAGGGAATACTAAGAGTTTCAGTAGCATTTTTTTTTTCTAATACGTATTTTTGCTTAAAGTTACTCGTTTGATTTTTTTTATCCTTCCAGCATTTTAAAGGTTAATTATACTTTCCTGACTTGTAACTTCCTTTTTGGATATCATACACAGTGCCAGAACCAGCTGCTGCTGCTGTAGAATAAATGGCCAATTTTGTCCATTGTACACAAATTTGTTACAAATAACTGAGCTGGGAATGCATTAGGCAACATTCATAATATATAACCCACAGCTTTCGTTTTTATGATTTAGTGATATTTCAGGATATTTGTAAATGTGAAGATTGTTTCTGCCATATGTAGCCACTTCATTTTAATTTGCCAGTGTCAGTAATTCAGGAGAATAAAGGAACGTTTTGTATTGCATGCAAACAGATCCTCAGGTGCTTGCGATAAAACTTAATGGCCACCATCTTTACTTGTAGTCATTGTAAGCAATTTCATCAGAATGGGCAATATTTTTTAATTTAAAAGATTCAGGAGATTTAGCAACTCTCTATGGCCATACATATTTAGAATACTGATTTTGTCAGTTTTGAGCTTATAAATCTTGGTCCTTTGATCTCCAGTCATTTTGACAAGATGGAAAGTAGCATCTTGGAGTAAATTGGAACAGTATAGAAATATGTTTGGGATTTATATTAACAATGATTGCTGCAGGGATGAGGCCATTATGGCTCCCATCTGACAGAACAACGTATTTTCATACAGAAGCTACAAGGGGATAACATTATGCGTGCAAGGTTTCAAAAAAAAACAGAACAGCCAAACTGTAGTTTTCTTGAGTTTTGTTGTTTTGAGGATGCATGTTCCTGAATTGGCATGAAAAATATTTAAACATAAGTCTTAAACTGGCAAAACTAATTATGTGCTAAGAATTTCTTTGTTGAAGAATTAATGAATGACCTGTTTGGTAATGCCTATTTTCTGCCCTCAGAAAAGGTTTATAATGTTCCTAGTTTACTAAAGAATGCAAAATGAATAAGAACTAAAATACTAATCAGTGGAAAAAGCCTACATTCTAGAAAAAAAAAATCAAGCAAGAAGATTGGAAGCATAGCTCGCCTAGTTTCTTGAAAAGTACCTTGAAAGTAAAAGTTCAGCATGAATGATAGTTGTAATGCCATCCCTCTGAAAGATTTTGTTGTATTATCTCCATGTGGATATTGTTAGGAAAGCATGTTAGCTAAGTGACATACCCACAGTACAATTTATGAGAGGAAAAAATGGTTTCAGTTAATATGTTTATGAAAATGGTGTTCATAGGAAGTATTTTTTAAATAAACATATTATGTTCATCAAGTAATGTAAGTTGAATTGCTTCAAAAATGTATTGA
The DNA here is from genome assembly GCF_000690535.1 of Cariama cristata. NCBI lineage: Eukaryota > Metazoa > Chordata > Aves > Cariamiformes > Cariamidae > Cariama > Cariama cristata. Next base: position 17,029 of record NW_009616021.1, read on the forward strand.
GTGGTTTAAGTGTCTGTCTCTGTGGAAGAAATTGAAGACACCAGCTTACAGAGCTCCTGCAGCGCTGAATATTGTCCACTGCTGAGGCAGTGCTAGTTTATACCACACAGACCGTGTTTTAACAGCGAAGTCCACAACTTGATGGGTTTTCATGTATTATGCACTTAAATTGGCACAAATAATCTATTGCTTTTCAGGGAATTTTTGGCACTTACTTTTACATATCTTTTAAGATCTTTTAGATTTCCCAGGCACATTTTTGTCTTGGGCCAAGTGAAAAGCATGACAGTGCAGATACCCCTTTCTTCTTCGAAGATTGTTGTTTCGGTCATATTTCCTGATTTAAAAAGTCTTCTGCCTGCTTCAAAAGAGGGTGTCATCGGGACAGAGAAACCAGAAAAATGGTTATTGCACTTGTAGGCAGTATGGATGAATTTCTGTTGCAATGTTTGAGTTTTCAGCCAGTTTAAAATTTTTATTTCCCAAAGAAGGATGCTTTTGGTTCTGAATGCATCTAAACAGGGGGGGGGTGTGGGGTGTTGAAAAGCCATGTGTAGGAGAAATCTAAATGCTGTTCATTTATTTTTCATTTTAGCTCTTCTATGCCAGATTATTTCTAAAAGTCTTCTGCAATACTCCTGTATTTTCTCAGGCTTTTTCTGGACTTGGAGCAGGAAAAAGGTGAAAATTTGTGAGAAGAAAATGTGTTGTGAAAATTAGAGTTGTTAAAAAAAAAAAAAAAAAAGGATGTTTTAGATATTTTTTTCATATTTTTCAAAAGGACATCATAATGTTCAAGAACATTTGTGTGAAACTCAATCTAAAGGAAGATAAATAGAGGCTGCAGTGTAGGTGGTGTTAAATGGGATCTTTTACTGTTCTTTCTCTAGTTAGTTTTAAAGAAATGGTAGAAGGTGACTAACCAGTTTCAGACCTTGGATAATTTGAACCACTCAAACCACCATGTTCATACAGCCTGTTCTGGACAGGCGACAACCCTTCAGTGACTACAGGGGATATTCAAAGGCCAGCTCACTGAAAATGGGCATTTTGAGACTTGAGTCCCTCTATAGTGCTTGGATGGCCTGATGAGAATTACCGTGAGGCTTCCTTTCTAGTGATTATCAAGTGACTGAAAGTAGTTCTGGATCACGTCAGTGCTTGCATACTCGCTCCCATTTTGGTTTTAGTGGGGCTTTTTCTTCTGTAGTCTGAAAACTCTTTGTTTTCCTACCTTACTGAAAGGTATTGGTAAGCAATGCTAAGAAGCAGATAGTGGCAATGTTTGACTACTCTGAAAGGGTACTTTTTAGTACATCCTCCAAAGTCTCCTCTGTGCTTTGTTTGGTATTTTTAAAATCTTTTCTATAGCTCAATCTAGCCCCTGTTGCGTTCCATTACCAAAATGGCTCGCTCCTTGTGACACAGCCTGTCTAGGAACTATGTAGGCTTCAGGAAAGTTCATGTGATGTAGATCTGTAAATTTTCAGCCTTCTAATGTACAGCACACATTACTTCTTTAGATTAATTTCTAGTTTGGACCATGTGTTTTTCTTGGTTTGCGGCAAAGCTGGGGGAGCCATTAAAAAGCTAAGATGCCTAGGCTTTTTTTCCACATTCTTAGCTACATTATGATTCTGGTATGTATCAGTTGCACGCTTGAAACCACAGTCCTGTGCCTGTGAATTCTCTGGTCAACTAAGAAAAAAGAAAAAAAAATCTGTCAAAATTTAAATAAGACTTTCCTGTGTTCTTCTAAAAGCTTTTGTTCTTTATTCCCAATCTTCAGGCTTAAGAAAACAAGTCACCTTTGTAATGAGGTGACTTTAAGTATCTTCTGTATTCATTGAGTAGATTTTCTTATTTGGTTTTCATTCTTCACATGGACTTCTGTATTCAGTTTTGGACCGCTATTCCTGTAAAGTTAGGGCTACATAAGGAAGGATATTGAAGGAAATCTAATTAGCTATTCGTTAGGGTGGCATCTCATTTCTAAATATTACTGTGTATTTATTGGAAGGATTTATGCTTCCAGTCAAATGTATTACCATAAACTAGTGTTGGATCTGTATCTTATATAATCACCTGCCTGCTATAAGCTCCCCGCCCCTGGCATCTGAAAATACCTGAATCATCTGCTTTTGTCTCTTCGCCCAGTTAATGTTTGTTCATCTGCTCAATGATATGAAAACTTCTATTGTACATTGGTGATCATAGTATTCTCATAACTGTTTCTTCCATTGCATATGAGGTCTTCCTGAGCCCATCAAAGTCAGAAAATCAAGCCTTTCTCATGTTCTTTACCACCGTGATACTGTTGCAGACATTTCTTTTGAGTTAAATTAACAACGTGTATGTTAAGGGATACAGAAGAATGGAAGACCTTCCTTCTCTGGCTGGAAGATAATGATCTACTTTACTACTTCTCTCTCTCTGGCTTGTAGCATTTAAAACTAACCCTTTTTATTGAGGATAAGGTAGATTTGGCCAACAAGGAAATCAGGGATCAGCAAAAGAAACATAGTAGGAAGATAGAGATTCATAGGAGAATAACAACAGCTCTGAAGAGGAGGAGCAGGTGTTAGAGTTGGGAGACTGTATTTGATACACATCGTCCCACTTGCTGCCATTTCATTCTGTCTGAGGGGAAGAATATGCTATTCTCATAATGAGTAATGCAGTATTTTTCAGGAAGTGGCACTAGAGTTTCTGTTTTTAACAAAGTTTGCATGCGTTTCTTCTTACTTGTTTTTACATGAGATCTTGTAGGTCTTGATAAAGGTGTAGCAAAGATGAAATCCTATTGAATAGTGTTAACTGAATTGGCAGTCGTTCAAGTTCTTTCTGCTCTTGAATGGGCAAATCCTGCTAAGGATCACAAAGATCTTTCAGAAGTATTTTAATTTTCTTTCTCTTGCTGTATGCAGTTACCATGTAACTGTAGGATATGTGGTAATTGTCAGCAGACCTCGCTCAGTATAATCTGTCTCTATCTCCTTTAACGCTTGAAAGATCTGTTTTTGAAAAAATGCAGTATCTGTAAAATAGTTGGCCTCGTGGATGGATGAGAACATCCTGATACTTTCAAACAATTATGTCCATACTCTTGTAGTAGAGGTATAAGAGAAATTGCTACCTTGTTCATGTAGGCAGTATTTCTTAGAAAGAAATACAGCAGTTTTGCTTGCTTACCAATCCTATTTGACTTTACCGTTCTTTTCCAGAAACAGTCGACAATAGACTTGTTTTCAGGCTTTGAAGAGGAGTGTGTTCTTAGTATGCATGAGGTTGCTTGAAGATCTTTATATTGGGGACTTGAATTGCTAATTTAGTGAATTTTCTTGCCCATAGCTAGTATGTCGTATAAACCTCAGTACACCATAAACTTCATTTCATCATTGTTTGTTCATGCTTAGTGTTCCTTTTAGTTGCTGCTATTAGCCTGGTTTTCTATGGAAACGAGGCTATGATACCACAGAGTTGTTCATCTTTTAGTATTGGTGTCATCCTTTCCCATTTCTTCTCTTCCCTTTCTTCTAGAGAAGATCCAGCTTTGTTCCGTTGCTATGTCACAAGCAATAGTTCATGCTTCTTCCAGCTGTGTTTGGGTGTATCTGTCTGCATTGTTATGTTATACAATAATCACTATAGCATTTTGAAAGGCACTTCTCGTATTCCATCCGTATACTGAGTTTAAGTCAGCGTATAAAACTATTGTGAAAAATACTTGAAAACAGTAAGTAGCACAAAGTGATACAAAAACGTTATAATTCAAATTGGTGTTCATACTTTTAATTTTGAGTGAGAAACAGTAGGCTTATTTTCTTTTATGGTGTTTGTCTTTAACTCAGCTTTTTGCTTAATACCTTAGCTAACTTTTGCAACTCTGGAAAAGAAGGATGATTTTAGCATGACTAGGATGTCTGTGCAAGCAAAACATTTTAAATGATGCTCATTTTACAAATTCTAGTTTTGCACAATGAGAATTATTTTTTAATCTGTTTACCCTCTCTCATGAGAAAAAAAAAGATGCAACTGTGTGGCTAAGTCACTTCAGTTTTGTGGAGAACACCTGAAGTATTCTTGAAGATATTTTTAAAATCAATTTTAACAATTTTAGATTTTATTGAGGGGCATTTGTATACTAAAGAAGTTACTGAACTTCACTCTGTTAAAAGAATGTGGGTTGAAAACTTGTGGAAGTATTGTCCAATTAATATAGTGGTGTAAATAATATTTTTTCAGATATCATATCCATGTTTACAAGTATTAATTACTGAATGTAGAATTATCCACATTTGATTACTAAGCAAATGCAGTAAATAGCATATGTTAAAAACCTAGCCAGTTCATATAGCACCAAATGATCTGGTAGCATTTTTAATCTATAAATATTCCTTATTGACATGAGCATTCAATTAGAATTAGGTATGATACCCACCAGCTGATTTACTAGGCAGGAAACTGGACAATTTTAATCATGACTTTGAAGATGTGAAAATGTTCTTATCTCCTGAATATTCCGTACTGCAGTCCGTATTTTTTGCTTACAAAGTAGTATTTTCTTTATAAAATGAAAATAAGATTGTTTTGCAATTTCTGCTGTGTTACACCATGAATTTGATTGCTGTTACCTGGGACGTGGTGGTATGCATTCTGGGGAGAAGAAAACTTTTTTTTTTTTTCCTTCTTCAGCTGCAGATAAAGATGACAGTTCAGAAGACATATCAGTGCCAAGCAGTCCACACACGGAAGCTATTCAGCACAGTTCTGTCAGCACGTCCAACGGCGTAAGCTCAACTTCCAAGGCAGAAGCAGTGGCCACCTCCGTTCTCACCCAGATGGCGGACCAAAGCACGGAGCCGGTGCTTTCCCAGATCGTCATGGCACCTCCCTCCCAGTCGCAGCCTTCAGGAAGTTGATTAAAAACTTGCATTGCATCAGTTTCTTAGATACACATTTGTGACTTTAAAGGGAAATCAACAAAAGACCAGTCTCCATCTAGGAGAAATTGTAGCTTAAAATTATTAATTTTTAAAAATCCGACTTAAATTTGGCTTTAACGATTGGCAGGTGAAGATGAGACAGAACACCAGTTCTAGTCTCTTTGCAAAAGACTTTTTTTTTTAAGTATTAGTTTTACTAGTTATTTTTTGTGCTTAATGTGTAAAGTGTGTGTACAGTACAATGTGGTTTATTTCATTTGGTATTATTTCAGCAAACATTGGGGTGAGTTACTAAAGGTCATCCCCAAGACTGTGATAGTAATATTATGTGACATTTTTATACCAAAGTTCTGCATAGTCCCTATTGACTTTGTAATGTTAGCAAGGTCATAAAGCACTAGGCAAGAGAAAGACAGTAACAGTAAATTTGCTTTTAGTCTTTTTGCCTTTTTGTTGTTTTGCACATTATGAGAGGAAGAACATTGGGAGAAAAACGTTTGGGTTGTTTTATGTATAGCTTTTTGGTTGGCTTTTTAACTATTGGGGTTTTTAATTTGTTTAATAGGGCCAGTACAGTATATGAGATACAGTACTCTTATGCACATACCTATCCTAGATAAGGATCATTACTAAATAGACTTGGGGTGGTTTTTTTAATTTTAAATTTACATCAGGTGTTTTTTTTTCCCCTCCAATACTTTTATTCTGGGGGGAGGAGAGCTTTATTTCTCCAGTCAGAGTAGATACCTATAACTACCCTTTGTTGCTAGGCTGAAAACAGTAAGCGTATTGTAAAATACAGGGTTATTGAATATGGAATACTTAGTATTCCAAAGTAGGTTGATATTTTGTGGATTTTTGAGTCGCAGACTAAGGAGTTTACTCATGGTTTTGGATGCCAGAAAAGCCTAAAATCCTTCTTCAGACAACTCAAGACTTTTTTTTGTCATTGTCTTGTATTTGCAAGCTAACTTGTACTTAATTCTTGTGTAAGCACTGTCATCTTTTAGTAGCAAAAATTTTGATACCTTTCTTGTGGAAAAAAAAAAAATCAGTATCTACCGTATCTTGGAAACAATGTAATTATAATGTGGTGTGTGTGGTGTGTGCGTGAGAATGGTTCAGTAGTTAATGCCAGCAGTCTTTTGCTTGAATGTTTAAAGATGCCTTCAATGTGATGCTGGCTGATAGGTGATTGCAGTTTTAAAATGTTATTTACTGTGCGAACTTGGATAACTAACATTCCATGATGTAGTTTGTTTCTGATGAGATGATTGTAGGTACACTTTTTCTCATTATCCAGTCATCTGTAGGATACTGAGTTTTTTAAATGTGCCATTATCTATTTTGATTCTGTACTCATGTTCAAAATACAGTACAATATTTTACAATAGATTAAGTTGTTTAAAAAAAGTAGATGTGTGCTTTCAGGTCGGAAAACTTTGTATAATAGCAAAAACAGATGCATAGTAGCAACTGGCAGTAAAGCAGGATTCCATTATGTATATAACAAAGATTTAATGCATTTATAATGGGTTGTGTAGTTCATTTGTTCTTCCTTCTCCACACTATACTATGTATTTTTAAGTGTCCGTGCCATCAAGTTTCTATTTGATTCAGTTTTAAATCTTAAAATGTAATTGATTCACAGGAAAATAATAATTTCTACAATATATATACAACCATGCTATAATGAAAACTGGACAAAGAAGTATCTACGTCATATATGTATCATTGCAGGGCTTTAAGCATGAAAATAATAGGGATTCTAAATATTTTGTATTTTAAAATTAAGAAAGTTGAGTTGCTAACCTCATGTGTTTAAAAGTCTTACTTTCCCAATTTCAAGATAAAAAGCTGTAACAGTTACTGAAAGTTTCCAGGATGGTGAAATGCAATGGACCTCTTGTGAGAAGGAAATTAATTGCAAAGGCACAAAATGTGAATTCTGCAAGAAAGCTATACAGTCACTTTTCATTGTAGTTTTGGTGGACTAGGTAAGGCCTCATTGATTATACTATAATTTGCTCTCCTAGACACAAAGGCTTTTAAATCATATTTATATAAGTGGAGGTTTTTTATAACAAAACTGTCGCGCTTGTAAAATAAGTCTACATAAGTGTATAGGAGACGTGTAAACAGTTAATGAATTTAACAGTGGGGCTGGAAAAAGAACCATTAAAATCTGTGTTCAGCAAATAGAGAAAAGTTATTAGTTGTACTACCATGGATTCCGTTTTGAGACGTATGTCACACTACTTCTGTACTTAGCATTTTGGGTCTTTACATTTGACATGTTTCACAAACTGTACTGTTTTCTTTTATGTGCAGTTTGCATGAGTAAATCATCAAAGAGAATAAAATCTATCTTTAAGTTATGGTCCTATTTTAATGAAATTATAATTGTTCTAAAAGGCAGCACTGTCTTCAGACTTATTTCTTCATCCTTGCAATTATCAGCATTTTTCTGGAAGTTACTACTATAATGTCAAAGTAATGGTAGGTAAACAAGAATGCATGTATTTCTTTGGAAAGTAAGCCAAATTCCATTGCTCTGCAGTTGAGCTCCAGCAGCTTCAGAGGAACAAGCTTTGCATCGTTAGTTCCAGGAACCCAAGGTAATCTGCAGATAAAGGAGTTCATACCCATTGCTTGGTGATCCCAGATGTTGCTCAGCCATTTCTGGTTGCCTTGAGTTCCACAGCAAAAGCGCTGTGTGTAATCAGAATTTCCAGTTAACTTCCAGATATCTTAATGTACACGAAGTCAGGGAATAACAGGTATAGTCACATGAACTGCTCACAGTTGTGTTTTGAAAGGTTGAGAAAAAAATCACGCCCTCATGCTTGTTTTTTAGAATATTAAAAATTATTTGGGCTTATTTATGGATGCTAAAAACATATATGGAGTGGCGCATTCTGTTATATCATCATTTGAAAAGCTCTTGACAGAACCCTGATACAGAGGCTTTCGAGGAAACCAAAAGGGCAAAGTTGCTGTGTACTTGCATTTACTGCACATGTTGAGCAAAGGAAATGAAAGTTAAACTGCACACAGCTTTGAGCCCAGTATAAGAATCATGCCCAAGGCCTCTGTTGCTTCATTATGTTCTTTTTCTGACTGTATGAGTTATGCTTGTCGCTCCAAGGAAAACATCACAAAGGCTGTGTAACAGGGCAAGTGGGGGGGGAACCAACCCACTTTTTAATGCCTGCACTGTGAAGAGGCTCGGATTTATACCTAACTATCCAATATGAGTAAGCTTTTTCTCTTTAAAATGGTAATAGAGGCTGGGCAAAGAAAGGCACTGCACTGATGGAAAGAGATGACAGAAGTGTTGGATGAGTGGTGATTTCAGCTACCAGAATTACAGAAGTAATTTGCTTAGAGACAGACACAAACATTTTAATTGGTCATCATAAATGATAATGAGGAGAAAACATAGTGAAATTAAGTGCATCCTAATAAAGTAAGGTATGTTAAATTGCACTGAAGGAAACTTCAGCAATGCTTCTTGACATGATTAATATACTCGAGACAATGTGTCTAATGAAGGTTGTTTGCATTTATATGCTGCCTGTTGCTTCCCTCAGTAGAGAAATAATTTGAACTACACTCATTTACATTGCAGAACAGTGAGTGTAAGATTGGCTTGCAGTCGTCTTTTACATTTATTTTTAACCATCATATCAACAGTAATACAGGTATGATGTATTTAAGCTGTGTCTTGTATAACACTGTGTAGGGTAGGTCCAGTGACACTATCATGAAATAATTTGGATTGTCAAAGTTTTCTATTCTTTAATAGTAAGTTTCCTGTCTTTTTAGGTTTTAATATGACTTGCC
>NW_009616021.1:25851-40761 GCF_000690535.1 Cariama cristata
TTTAAGATCATGACCGCATCCTCTTCAAAATATTTTTATTTGTGTGATGAGCCCCTGAAAGTGCTTATATTTCAGGGAGTGGAATTTCTTCTTTTTGCATATTGCTTCCCCCTTCGTTGTGTTAACTCTCTATAGCAGACTTTTATTTCAAGAAGTTAGTAGTCAGGAAAGGAACTGCTGCACGCTGTGTATCTTGTCGTCTTCAGCTAAAATAGATATGAGAAGCTTATGAAATCTTGACATTTTACATCTTCCTAGAACAAGGTCTATTACTACAAAATACAGATGTAGGTCTGGAAAGCCTGAATCTTCAGCATGGGATTTTTAGTGTTGCAAAAAATTTGATTTCAGATGCTCTGCACAACTAATGAGTGCAGGTTGTATGCTGGTGGCTTCATAATTCGGTGAAGTGCAACTATCTTTTCAAGCAGAGTTTCTAACTTCCTAGGTATGGGGTTAGTTGTCGTCTAATTAAATGGCTGCCAATAGAATAACAAGACACATAAACTTGATCCAATTTGTGTCATTTTATTTCAAGCCTTGCTCAAAGTCTCTCTCTGTCTTCTATTACCATTTTTATAATGATGATGTAAGTTGTCCCTAACACTTTTTTCCTATTCAGTTTTGCGGAAGAGGAGGGAAGGGAGAGAAGGTTCTTACATTTTTAGAATGGGGAATTAATCAGAAAAGTGTGGTGACATCATTATGCAAGTATCTTTCTTATTTTTAATCCATAGGTAAAGACACAGTAGCTTAAGGTGCATAGACTGATTGGAAAGGTACAAGCATAAAAGGTACAAAACAGCTTGAAGCAAAGAAAAGGGAGTCATGCTTCTAGGAACCTTTGTTTGCTTTTAATACCAATAGCAGAAACAGAGTGAGGAGTGGGCAGTATTTGTAACCACTTTGGACAGCAGGGCCTGGTGATGCTGCAGCTTACGATTAATGAGCTTAAAGGATAATACTGTCTAGCTTAGGGAGGTCTGTCAGTGCTAGACTACGATGAGCTTCAGGAATGAGCAGGCTGTGGCATGGATACCTTCAGAGGAACGGGATTGCAGGTAACCAGGTTCTCCTCACCTAACTCTCGCCTGTGGCCAGCTTAATACATCAAAGTACAAACATGAGCTATTGCAACTCTGTCTGTCCCAGGTGGGTTGAATGCCATGAATGCAAGTCTGATGGGTGTGTGTAGCTACCTGAAAGACAAAAATTAAGGTGGTTTTTTTTTTCCCCCACTAAAAAGTTCCTGCTCTTGTTTCGCTGCAAGCTAGTACTGGCATGGTACATAAATAGTATTTCCCTCCCATTAGCTGAATCACTTGTTCTAGACCATTGCAGAAAGCAAAAATACTGTCTTTGATAAATCACTGGACTAATGCATTTTCGAAACTGAATGAATTCAAAAAGCCTACTAATTTGTTTATGTTTAAAAATAAAATGGGAAATTACACCCAAGTCCTACATCCAGGATTCTAATCAGGAGAAAAGAGAGACAAGCAAAGAGAGAATGAGCTCTCTGTTTTAGCAGCAAACAAAATAAATTGCCTTTCTGAATAAACTGAGAAAATGAAACGGAGAAAAAGAAATCCACGCCATTTGCCCACTATTCCCTCTGAACAAGAAGATGCTGTGTTTCACCGCTCAATTACACCAGCCCTTTCCTCTGACACTGACACAAGGATGCGATTCTGTGATGACTTATTCTTCAAAATGTTTACAGTCATGTTAGGAATATTTTGATCTCACTTGAGGTAAGTAGTATAAACATCCTGTTAGTCATAACTCTGTGTTGAGAAAGATACTCTTAAAGGTGATACAATGTATAGTACAGTCATTCCAGTTGTCTGTAAAATGCCAACAGACTTTATAGTCAGCATGGTTATGATTTCCAAACAACCAAAAGGCTAACATTTCAGTTTTCTTGTTTTTTGTCCTCCCTTTCAGCAGAATTGCTTTGAAGGGCTAATGATTTTTGCTGAAAAAATAGATAATCCTTGTAAATGGTGAACAGATGCTGTATATTTCACTGGCTGATAGGGACATTTTGAACACTTGATCATTTTGTTGAATATTTAATGAATCTTAAGCTATTAAGTTTACAATTTATGACTTTCACATACGTGTGACTATATAAAAGATTTCTTTCTGCTGTTTCTAACAGTTTACCCAGGCTTCTTAGAGTTCTGATTCTAATAGGAATCACCTCTTTTTTCTTCTATAAATTGTGCAGCACTCTCTTGAATGCTGTGTAAGAAGGTTGCTGGCCATAGATCTTTGAGCTCAGTTTCCAGTCACCACACAACTGGAATGCTGTTTCTGAACTGTAGGATAGTTGTACTTGTCACTTCTGCCTATTATATGGCACAGCATTGGCTTTCTTGGGATGGAAATGCATTACACTGACTTGGATGCTTCCCTTCGACGGTCTCTTTAAATCGTACGTACCAATTTGTTGTATAAACCCCAGCCTTTTCCTTGTTCCAAAAGGCTGGCAAGGTCATTTTGTTTTGGGAAAGAAATGCATGATCTTTACCTGCTCTTGTAATTTCACATCTCGTTTAGATGATGTTGTTGTTGTTTTCACCTATCAGATAAGGGCATATACCCCCAACCAAACATAATGTTTGGTGAGGGTACATAAAATCCTGTGGCTCATGTCTATGTAAGAAAATGTCACCTCTTGGCAGAGTTAGCTTTTTATAAACACAAACTTTTAGAGATTGTAAAGTTGTGTTTTGACATGCCTATTGATTTAGTTCAGTCCAGCTCATTTTGCTGGAGAATAGTATTAAGGGAAATTTTTTTGAAAAAAAACAAACAAAGAAAAAAACAACCAAACAAAAAACCCTGAGTGTATGTGTATACTTTCTAAACCAATACAAAGCCACTTAAAATTTTGCAGTAGACCATTTCTGAAAATATTTGACTTAAAGCAAAGCAGCTCTCCTACAATGCAACTTCAAAGAAACTTGTGCCTGTTTTATGAAGAGGTGAAGATCAATTTTACCCTAGTGAAGTTAAATTCCTTCTATAATGAGGCTTTCCTAAGCAAGTATGAGAGCAAGATCTGATTTAGCCAGCTGCTAATCACCATCAATGCTTCTATGAGTAAACATAATTTAGTCAAAGAAAATTTGAGTGATGCACAGACTTTCTGTGCATCAAGATCCAGCAATTATCTCTTTTTTTTTCCCTTCTAACTCAATATTGCATTTCTTTCTAAAGCCCAGAGTTATTCCTCAGAGCTCACTGTCATACCTAGAGCTTGACTGTAGCTTAGTCTAAGCAGGGAAGGTTTTTTCCTGAATATTTCCTCAATTTTACTCTTCAAGTGCTCAGAAATCTATGATATTAATGTTTATGGGTTATTTGAATGCTGCCGTAAGCCTCCACCCTGAAAGATTTTGATAATTTGTCTAATCTACCAACAGCCATTCAGCCCCTTGTCTGCAGCTAGCAGCAATTACCACCGCTGCGGCCAGTGGAGTTGCAGACCAGCAGGAGACCTTGATGTGAGACCTGTACTTTAGATACATTGAGTACATAGTAAAAAACATTTGACAGTGAAGTATTTCTGAAGCATGTTGGTATGCAGTTTTATATTACACAAAAAACATTTATTGTTTTTCAAAGAGCATACTTGGAACTTTTGGATTCTTTTCTGGGGTTTTTTGATTGCTTTTTTCTTTCGGAATTTCAATGGGATATGCAGTTATGTCAATATTCTGATTGCTGAATTTTGCTGTGATGAACTGTTACACAGGCTGCTATATGCTCAGAGCAGCAGTACTTATGATAATCTAATGAAAAAACATCCTCATAACATTCTGTATATTTGCATACATGCAAAATCAAATTAAGTACATTTATTGAAGTTGTTTTGACTTTCTGTAAGCAAGAGTTAACTGCTTAGTTTGGTCTCTTTTAAGGAAAAAGTTAATAGTTCATTTCTTAGTCTCCCGTTTTGCTGTGGAATAAGGGAAATCCTCTTGCTTGGTTTTAATCTGACATTGAGAGGCTTACGGACGTTAAACAAGCTACCAACACGTCACCCCAGGATGTGCCCAGTAGAACTTCATTGCACCTCTGGGTACGTTACATTGTACCCTGCGAAGATTAAGAATGGAAATGTCATCTTGTACATCACAGCTTGTACAAGCTGAGATTAAAATGAACTGGTGCAAAGTATAATATTCATAAGTTACTATTATAAAATTATTATTTTGTAATAATCAAATTGGAACAGCTCTATTCCTGAGCAGGAATTAATTTTTTTACTGCAATCTGTATTAATGGTTTATCCAAAAATAACACAGGAAATACTGTGCACAGTTACCCGAGCAAGGAATTTCTGGCAGATTTCCACAGCATGCTCAAAGTCTGTGGACTGGCCTACATTTGTCTTTCATTTAAAAATGCAGAAAATATTTTTGTTAAGTGCTGACTACAGCTCAAACACCTACCAAGCGGAGGTTTGAAAAGTCACAAGCTACGGTTAAATAAAAGGGATTTATAAATTTGCAAGTAAAAGTGTCTTGTGTTAGTGATGTCTTGCTTGTACAAGACAATGGATAATAAATTATTAACCGAATGAGGTAAGTAATTCCATTTCCTACTGTTTCCTGCTGTCTGTAACAAGTAATTCGAAACCTGGGAGTTCCCAATTTCTCAGGAACAAAATGCCATCTAGTGGTAACTGCTGAAATACTTTTTTTTTAATATATTGACATGAAGTTTTCATATGTATTTTCCCGATATTGTCCATTTCACAGCGTACTAAGCCCTTGAGAGAAGACGATCGAGAGGTCAGGGAAAGGTACGGCTTCCCCAGGTCTGCGCCTGCAGTGGCTGGGACGCCGCGCTGCCCAAACGCTTGAGATCTCCCTCCCTCCCTCTGCGGCCAGCCTCGGGCAGGTAGTGCAGTTTTCCCCTGCTAATGGTTGAATAAACTTGCATACATAGTTGGCAGGCTGCACCTTACTCTTACTTGATAATAAACTACAACAACGTTAATTTGTGCAGTGCCATACACAAAGAGCTGAAAGCCACCTCTGCTTCACCGACTCTGTTCATCTGTCTCTCTTCTGGTAGGAGGCTTTTCCCTCTGGTTTGTCATTCTCCAAGGAGCTACGGTGAAGCCATTCCCTCTGCTTTTCTAACTACCAGTAAATGGTATAAGCCTCTTCATAGCACAATTCGCCTACTTGACCCCTTAGAGAAGAATACAAACTCAAAAAAAAAATACCAAAACTAAAATTTGGCCTCTAGAATAGACTCCTGAAAACATAACTGCTGTAAAGTGGCTTCTAGAGTTGAATAACGGAGTTGGCTTGTACAGCAAGAAGAAACAATAAAAAACATATAATGATATTTAAATGTATTCCTCAATGTAAACTGGGGATAGGAGACAGCAGTCACACCCTGCATGTGATTCGAGCCCACTGATGGGGCTCTGATTATAAAGCCCATGGCTTTATAAATAGAGCTGACTGAAGAGAACTCTCCGGTGTTTCATCATTCTATGGTTTTACACCATCTTTCATTGTGGTAGATGTTCTGTCGTTGTTTATGGATCTGCTTTTTCCATTCACTATTTGAATTTCTCCATCTGCTGGTCCGTGTTAGCCTGCTCCATTGCAAGGTGCTCGCAGCAGCCGTCACCAGGGCTGTAATTAGACTGAGGGTCTCTGAGATGTATTCTGCAGGCTGGTGAAGAAATCTAATCTGTCCTGCTGATGTTATTGTAGAAGTTGATGAAGATGGCATGACATGGGTTTGATGGGCTATGAAAGAGTTTGTGGATGGATAAAGAAATCCTTTGTTTTGTTTTTGGTTTTGTATGATACTTGAAGTAAACCGTGGCAGACCAAAGGGTCTGATTAACAAGGGCACTCACAGCAGAGCTCAGGCTGCTGTGGGCTCACTGCTCTCGCTGTGATGCCAGCACTGGCACTCATGCACCCAGCTGTCTCTCCAGGATGCTGCTAGTGACCTCCCTACACCGCGGCATCGGGCAACGGCCAGTGCAGCTGCAAAGAAAGAGGAGGGAGCAGAAACAGGACTAGAGCAGCACTGGTTTAGGTGGGAGTAAATTGTCATGGAAGCATGTTTAAGTAGGCAGAACAGGAAGAGTTTGGGGACTGTTGGCAAATGCAGTCTGAAAAGCATCAAGAAATCTGTCTTCTTTGTTTGTCCTAGCTAAAAATACATGAGGAAATCCCTAGATCTGGGACAATTTCTTAAAGCTAGGATAGTGGCTTTCTCTGAGTAACAACTGTGGTCCTGTGGGTGTTGTGGTTGCATCTGCCCTTCACTCAAGTTTTCAGAGCAGCAGGGTGCTTTAAAGAGGATATGATTCTTCACAGGCAGAATGAAGCTGTTCTGTTGTGCACGCAGGAAAGAAATCTTAAGAGCAAACGGCTATGCAATCAAACCTCGAAATAAAGGGGAAAAAATAACGAAAACAATGAGCCATCTGAACTTTGCATCTATGTTTGCTGAAGCTATCAAGCTAAATACAGATGTAAGTGAATCAGTATATAGTGCCTACACAATGGTCTTCATTCCTTCAAAGAGCTGGACAGAGCACAAGCAATATTACGTTTAATGGGGTTTTTTTGTCTTTATACAGGTAATTATTATATGCTATAAAGAGGAAATTAATTTTAATGATAACCTGGATTAATGCTTTTGATTTTGACACTCTCAGAGAATAAATGAATTGGATTTCTTTGTCCCATGTTCCCTTAGAACGGTTTAAGGCACGTTCTTCTTAAAAATACGTCCATGTAGGAGCAGAAAGGAGCAGTTTTCCCTTGGTGGACCAAAGAAGCTGTTTTCTAAGAACAAGCAGCAAATTGGCAGTTGAAACTTTGCTGCAACCTGCACTGAAATGGTGAGGGCCTGGGTCCCCTTGCTCATGCAGTGCTGTACAGTGTTTGCCCAAGAGCTTTGCTTGGTTGCATCTTTTTAACACATATTTCCTTGACTTACTGGGGTTTAAGCGGGGGAAAAAAAAGCTCTTTGGAAAATGCTCCCGTTACCAGTGACTTGTTGCCGCAGATAAATTCTGAATTCTGAAGTCATTATATTTGCACAGGTTGAAAGCATTGGTATCACATCTCTACTGTGTGTAGAAAACCATTAGGAATTGAATTTTGGAAGTACTAGACCAGGTATTAGTTTCCTACATATCTGTTTGATTGGGGATTGCATGAGTTTACAATCAAATACCTAAGGCTGAATTCCAGATCTGAGGTTGGGGCGGTGGTGTGCAAGTCAGATTGCAAGATCAGTTGCGTGATCTCTGATTTTGTTTAAAATAAAACTGCTGCATGCACAGCTGAAAAGTCACCAAGTCTTAGTAATTGTCTCTGGCATTGCCAATTTAGGACCTGGATATCTGCTAATTTAGTTTTGCTTTGTTGAGGAGCTTTCCACGTGTCTTGGTTAACAATAAGGAAAATGTGCACAACAATGGGATTTAATTATTTTACTATTAAAGGGGAAATAACACTTTTTTCTCCTTTCCCCCTCCCCTTATTCCCCAGAAAAAAACAGTGACATCAGGTAGAGAAAAGAGAAATTTCTCTCTGTGTGGATGACATAATATATTATGCTTTCTGGCACACATAAAAGGGCTCAGAAGGAACCAGATTATTCTGTCTTTTCATAACGAATCTTACTGTTATAAACTTAGAGTTCACAAAAACTACTGTGAGACTGGCAGATCAATTAATGAATAGTGAAAATCTCAAATCCTAATTATATCTCAGTATTACTTCCAGGATTGGTTTATCTCCTCTCCAGGCATACTTGATTTGAACAACTTGTTTAACAGGAAAAGCTATTGATCCTTTCAATAACACTTTAGAATCATTAAGAGGAAAAACTTTAATCTCCTTCAGCTCTTTGAAGTTGTTTTGGTTAATGTCATCGCTCTGCAATCCTGAAGAGCTAATGCTGGTCCTGAAAGAGATTTCCAACGTTATTCTAGGCTGCTTTTTTGTGCCCTGCCTGCTTGCAGAGTTAGCTGTGGAAAGTGCAGTAAAGCAGAAGGGTACCACCAGTGCATGTGCTAGCTTGCTCGGCTTGGAACGTTTTGTATTCTCCTTCAAAATTCTTCCTGGTGGAAGAAAACACACCTCTTGGAGATTTGTTGAACTGCAAATTAGTTATCCAGTGCTTCTGCTATCTCAACAGTTTGAGACTTGGACTTAGAAGCATCTTCAGGTCATTAAAGCTCATTCTACAAAGGCACGTGATAACTAGATTGCGTATGTCTATACAGCAGGAAATTCTCAGAACATTTCCAAAGTTCACTTCTTATTCGTATAGTCCATTTTCTAAACTATCACATAAAATGCAACTTCAAATCTGATGCAGTTTGCCTTAGCAGGGCCCATGCACCCTTGTTCAAATAAAGCACATTACTGAGCTTTAAAATACCCTTAAATGTTTTGTGTGCTCTAAAACCTGGATGTTCTTTCGAAGAACCCTAAGTATGCTAGAATATGCAACTCTGTCTGAGAAGCAAGTTGCCTGGGATAACTAATACCCTCATTAAAAACATTATTTTTTACTGGCTTTAGTGACATATACATTGGCTTCTCTAAGAATGTAGAAATCACTTTCAGGGCTCTGGTATTAGAAAATCAAATAATTGCACTAAGAGCGTGCAGGTTTTATATAGCACTTCGGAACTTCAGGTTTGGGTTGCTTATGAGAAGACTGAATTTCTTTAGCAATTCTTCAAAGCCATCCAGTGGATCCAGTGGATCTAGAAGTCTCAACTGATTGCATGAAAAACCACCGCCAATTCTGTGGCATAGCTTATGGCTTTAGGTAGGAGTTCATCTGCTCAGGGTTAAAGATATTTTGAAAGTCCGGGCTAGAAGTATCTTGCAGATTTAGGGTTTTTTTGATGGCTAGCTTGTTCTTAGTTTTTAGTGTTTATAAGCAAAATTATACTCGTAACAGTTTATTCCTAAGACTATTTTGCCAATGGCTTGCCTTCTGTTTTTTAATTTGCAATTACCAAATTTTTTTCAAACATATACAAGCACTACTTCAACTAATGCCTTAATATGTATTTCTAAGCATGGTATAAAAAGGAAATATTATGAAAGTTAAATAGAAGCTATAAGCTGCATTTTACGGCCAGTATAAACACACTTGGGTGTTTTATAGCCATCAGTATTATCTCCTTTGACACTTGAGGCATGTCCCTAGGAGACAGAAAGCAGAAACTTCCTGGAATTTCTTTAATTAGCCTGTTCATTTCACTTAATAAAACAAGCAATCAAAACCATATTGTGTTTCATACACAGGACTCTTAAAAATGTAACTTAGAGTACATGGCTCTTACATCTGAGCAAAAGTGCAAGCAACTTTGAAATTTCCTAGTATTTCAATAATTTTATTAAAAACTGATCTTGCATTAGAAGTCTGTGCTGATGGGATATGCTAGTAAGTGTTCACATGAGCAATAGGAAAGCTCATAAAAAGTCTGGTGTTACAGTATATTCAGGCCAGCTGCAAATAAAAATGCCCTTTTGCAGTTATAAATAGTTAGTCACTCACCTATTTTGATACTGCTTGCTCTAAACGTCACTTGGAATGTGTTGCAAGAGGAAAGCTCCATGTGCCAGCATAAACCCCAAGAGGCTGAGCAACCACAATCCACAGTGAGCATAAGAGTGACCAGCACCTTGTTTGTGTGCTTGCACCCTCAGGAAACTCACACCCTAATGGAAGGTAAGTCTCAGTTTTGGTCAAATCTAGCAATCTATGTGATAGTGATTATAAAAGAAATTTGCGTAGCCCTGGATTTTCCCTTTCCATATAGCACACTTTGTTTTCTAACCCTTTTCCAGCCTCCATCCTCAGACGTGTGTCAGACATGAAGACCAGTCCTTCCTCGGCGCAATTGTAGTGCTGGAAGTACCTGTAAGTTTGTGTTTGAAAGTATTAGAGCAGTTTGTCAATGTTTATTAAATAAATAATAAGGTAAAGGTGAAAGCTTGGAAGAAAATAGGAATGAGGCAGTTCTTGATGTGAAAGACAAGGCAGGACACCTGTCAGAGAACCTGAGAGTAGCCAGCTAATTCAGAGGAAAAGAAGGTGTCCTTCAGATGTACCTAGCCCAGCATTTTCCATTCTCCAGCCTACTGATGTCAGCAATGCTACAGCAGAGATATTTCTGAAGGGAACAAAGGGATGTTTTTAGAAAGTGCTGCTGGTTTTACCTGTTGCATGGGAAAAGCCGACTATGAAGAGTAATTCAAATGCAGGTTTTCTTTTTAATGGAAATTACATCGAAGATTAAGATCATATGATTTTGCCAAGATACATAGATAGCATCTACTATATCCTATCCATAGTACGTGTTCATGATGTAATTCTCATCACACTTACACACATCTTGGAAATCCAATTAGTGGGAGCTATAATGTAAAAGTTCTGAAGAATTATTTTAGAAAGGACTTTTCTCAGGAAACATAGGCAAGAGGGATCTTTTTTCCTTTCATGCAGTTCCATTCAAATATGGCATAATACCTCCTAACATCAGTCTAAACACAGCAAATTGTTTAGATGTTAAGAAAGCAGCTTTAGTTTCGTTTTAAAATTAAGACTCTGCTCTTGTGCTGCTTCCCCCTAGATCTTGTGGCATCCACTTCTAGTGTAACCAGAAAAAAACCTAGCTCTAAAGGTTGTCGTTGTCACCTACGGCTGTTAAACGTTTTGTCATGACACAGAGAGCCAAAAGCAGGCATGTTAAGCCCATTTTTCATTTCATTGATGTACATCACACACCATGTAGTAAACTGCTCGAAGTTGTTATGGGTTATAGCGCAATTCCTATTGATCAGGATAGGATGCCAAACATGAGTCTCTAATGTGGTAGTCGTGATTTAAAACAGAAGGCATAGTGGATATGTTACACATCTCACTTTCTGTGGCAATGATCATAAAATTCAACATGCAAGTTCCTCCTAGTAACAGTTACTTTGCTAGTCTGTACCCTGCAGATAAAATAAATTTAAAAAATTAATTACCAACAAAATGTACAGACTAGCAGAGATCCCAGTAAAACACTGGTTATGTCTGGTTTGCAAAGGTTGCTTGTAGCCGCTGTACTTGACACAGGGATTTTGTCTGCCTCTATGCCTGTACAGTGTTGGGTAATACTGTGTTCAAATGACTTTGCCATTAATAATGAACAACAGCAGTGTCCAAAAGATAAGCTCAAATGCCAGTTCTCTCATCAATGGGAGAAAGATTATCCAAAATGCTGGTAATGTGCAATGACAATTCTGCATTTGGTGATAGGCTTGTTGTTATGTTCAAATAGCTGTCATCTATATAAACATTAATTTTTTACTAGCAAGCTTGGTAGTCAGCCTTCACACTTTTTATTGATGACTTTTAAATTAGCTAGAATAATTGAATTTATCTTACTGAACAAGTGGTAGAAATCTGCCTTGTTGTTTTCCAGGGAGTAAATGTTCCATTGCAAATACTGTGAACTCCAAACCTGCTCAGCAAGGCACCCCTTGGCCACCTCCCTGCCTGCCCCACAACCTCCTAGCAATTACACATTAGAAGCTAAATTAAATTCTGCATGTGACAAGGCTTTTGCGCTGCTGTTTTCCTGCTGTCAAGGGGGTCTGTTGCAGGAAGACGCTAACTGTGACAAGATGCTACCCTTATTCATCAGGTAACATCTTACCGTGTCTTCACTTTTACTGCTTCCCATTAATACAGGACAGCTTTAATTTATGGCTTTTTTTTCTTCACACAACATTATATTTACTAGCTGGGAACCTTTCTTTATAGTTGTGTATAAATCTTTGAAAATGTCAGTGATTAATTTTAAAACCTCATTTATCACTATATGATTAGTGAATTAGTTAAGGTTTGAAGAATAAATGTCACATAATTAGAAGCAATTTTGTACCAGATCCTCAGACAAGGTGATGGATCAAAGAAAGGCCACTGTGGAAAATGGGCCACTGCTCCTGTGGTGCTCGGCACCCAGAATGAGGGGGCAAAAGGAGAGGGGCCAAAATAAAAACAACTAAACACTGGAAACCAACCCTACATAATGAAATTTTATGTGAAGAATGAAGCGGTAGTAACTGACTGCAGTACTTAAAGAGCCTGGGGGCTTGGGAGATGAGGCAAGAAACTTACTGAAGGACAATGAGCAGTCCAGAAAATAGCATGTTACGTATATATTCCTCTTCTGGAGATGTTATTCTTGAGGTACACTTTGTAAATACACCCCCAAATATTCCTACCAGGTGGCGAGTACAATAGTGCTTTTTCTACAGAATGTGATGCTAACAAACCAATTTTGAAAAGGAGGGCTTTACAAAGGCTAAAGATCCAGAGGAACAAGACACCAAGCTCATCCTGGCTACTATTTAAATCAAGGTCATGCAAAATGACGTCCTCTTTTGTGCTCTCCCCTGCAGAAGAGCAAACGTACGAGCTGGGGTCTCTCCAACAGAAGAGTCCCTCTGGATGAACAGGGCCAGGCTGGGGCTTTGTGCCAGCTACTCCGGAGCATCCGCGTTTCCCTTCCTCGCCCCGGCACAAGACGAAGGAGGGTTAGCGCTCTGTAGGCTCCAGCTCTCTTCTAATGAAATTCCCAGAGTTGTAGTTAAATCATTGTTATTGCTGGTGCGCTAAGATGTGCTGGCTTGATAAGGCATTATGTCATTTTAAGATAATGTTGTTGTTAAACAGAAATCGCCATGAGGATTTCGGGTCCATTCAGAAAGCAGGGTGTGGGGGAAGGGACCTTCACCTAGTGAACTTCGGGCTAATATTTTTCTGATTTGCACCTTTGATTTCTTCCTGCTGCGTTAATATCAACCTTTGTAAAAGCCAGAGTTGCCATCAGGTAAGATGGTACATATCGTGTACGGCCACCCTCCTTGCTACCCCTAGCACCTTTCCTGCGCCAACATCCGCGAGGGCTGGTTGAGAGCCCTGGGTATGAGCCTGCCGGTGAAGTCCTTCCAAAAGCTGCTGCTGTTCTCTGCAGGCTACTGGAACCCTGGCCAAAACGTCCTCCCAAACCAAGCAAATAATCTAATCAGAAGCAATGATGGAGCTCAATTAATTTTGAAAAGTCAGATCAGCTGCAGGACTCTTCCTGGCACAGTAAAATAGGACTCTGGTAACTAACTGTGAAATGACCAACACACGTCTCGAGGTTTTAGCCGTAATGGCATTAACAGCAAAGGCATTATTAGACAACTGAAATGACTGATCAAACTACTACAACTCATCTTAACAACTCTAGTATTGATAATGCCTATTATGAAAAACAATGTTACTCTCTCCAGACAGGAAAACATTTCTAACCTAAACATCCAGTTCAGTAGATAGCAATAAAGATTTTGGATTAGTGGAAGAGTGAAAGTTGGCTATTTAATTGAAGGAAGTCGGAGTGAAAGCTTGGGTTTAAATTCCAGGAAATGTAAGAGGAAAAAAAAATTCTGTGTGAAGATTCAACTCATTTTCAGAAAGCAAAGCAAAACACTCCGCGCACACAAAGGTCAAATCATGTAGGCAGAATGGCAAAGATTTTTGTGTGTTGCTTTTTTCCAAACCATTTTTCATCTCTTTTCAACCTTCTTTTAGCCATGCAATTAAATTACTATTTCTCAGTAGTCCAGCAGCTCAATAAACTTCTGCACTTCATACACGCAAAATGAAAGTGAAATCAGGTCCATCTTGCTAGAATTCATTTGGGAAGGAATAAAAGGAAGGAAACAATCACTCTGGGATAAAATGTTTATTTTTTTAAACTTTGCACGCTAAGCAAAAGATATCAACATAAAAACCTCTGTTTTGAAATATTTGACAGACATAACAAAACCCCATGTTTTTCTTGTTGTATTAAACAAGATTTAAAGATACTCAAAACTTGCCCACACAATCTTTCCCTTTTGTTCTCTACAAAAAGACCGGAGAAATTCAGAGTATGAAAACCCGTGTGCAGCTAACTACATAGAACACCCATTTTTCAGACAGACTTTAATGTTTTAGCTGCCTTGTTGAAAGAAAATGTATTTTATGTACTTGCTGGCCCTGAGCTGCACTGACACAACTAGAACCATTAATTGCAGTGCCTGTAGACACAGTCTATGTACATGCTCTTCCTCCTTCAGACTGTCCTGTGGCAAAAACCTTGCCTTGCACACCTGCCTCCCGCTGTGGTAGCCACCACAGTGCCCATGTGAAGGTGGGACAGGCTGTATGATGTTCATAAAAACACCTGCAGCAATCTGCTTGCCCTGGGTGATGTCTCTGAAGCCTCTGCCGGAGGCTGTGGATTTGCACAGCTGTAATGGATTAAATTTGAGTAAACAATTTGTGCCAGTGTGCTCGGGCTGGATTTGAATTCTCAGCACACACAGCTTGCATCTGAGAGGTGAAGTAATACTTGCGAGTGAGAAACTACTGTATCGCTAAACGAGGCGGGTCTGATCCTATTGAACCTGGGGAAGATCTGCTGAGTACTAACTAACCTCTGTTTAAAATATCTGTTTTCAGGTTAAAAATGCAAACTGTGTAAAGGAGTTACACCAGGCACAACGCCGTCTTTTCACTTAAACGCTTTTAGCTCTGAAATTGACAATCCTGGACAGCGAAAAACGACGGCTGCTGGGCTGGCTGAAATTTCTCCCACCGAAACACGTTGAGGGGAATTCCACAGTTTCTCTCTCTTCATGCTTGCTGGCATTTAAGTGGAAATTGTCATCTCGCTTTAAAAAAGCCATGTTTCCCACAAGACCCTTGCTGCTTCTCCCGTACCAGGTAGGCGCCGCTCGGCCAGGGCTGAAACGGCACAGGCTGACCCTGCCGGGCCGCTCCCCGGGGGGGCAGCCC
>NW_009616022.1:0-8649 GCF_000690535.1 Cariama cristata
TCCAGCCAGGGTCAACCCACCACATACTGTTAGCTCACTGTATTTATTCTCTGTTTATAATACATCCTGCTCTATTGGAAAGTGGTCACTTCAATAATTAATTACTATATATACACAAAATGCAGACCTCTGTATTTTTTATGTCCAGATTCCTTCACTTTACATGTATGTTACAGCTATTAATACATCTACAGGGAAAACATGCCTGCTACCCCCTCCCCATAAGTCCCCCATGACAGCATGCTAAAATCCAACAGGAAAAAGAGGCACCATACCTAATTCATCTTTTGATCTTCCAGAGGCAAAGAACGTCCGGCTCAGTTCATACCCTCCAAAGAAGAAGAAATAGCCTGGGACTTCCCGCAGCAAAGTGCTTGACAGGCCACGGTAAAATCCAAGGGGACCATCCTTTTGAATAACACCCTTCACTACTGACCAAACTGTACTGATAGAGAGGTTGATCCAGTTAGTGATGCTTAATAGCCAGGATAATGAGAAGGTTACAGAACAAGAGGTAACTGCAGTGACAATTAAGGGTTAGACCCATTGTGTAGACAGCAGAATTCAAGTAAGACTTAGAACAAGATCCTGCTGGGAGCCCTTCACTGGCATCCAGGTTCACTAGAACCTGAAAGATCTCCAGGCTGCGACCCTCCCAGCCACAACTTTTCTCTGGTTAACAGCGCACTACCAACGCGACACTGAGCCAGTATAGAATTCAAAATAATAAATACACATAAAAGTGTTTCAGAGATACTGGGCAGGGTGTATACTTACTTGTGTCCCTGGATTATCTTTCCTGACAACTGCATTTCATGCATGGCCTGCAGCCGGCACTTCACCAGCTCTGTGGGACAGAGGACAAGAGTGGCAAAGGCAGAGGCGAAGGAGCCTGCAGCGGCATTCTGCAGATCACTGCAAGAGAGAAACTGCCGAAGGTATTTGGGCACCGACCTTCAGTGCAGTGGAGCCACTGCACCAGCAATCAGCTTCCTCAACCTGTGCTCTAAATATCATCGAGAAAATTGACACACAGTGTTGGGGGAAAGACTCAAGGGAAAAGTGCAGTTATTTGAACTCGAGAAGTGAAAAACCTAGCTCATCCCATCTTCATACACAACTCAAATACCTCCTTTTGACACCTGAAAAGATATATATATTGCAACCTTTACCCTTTTGGCTATACTTTAGTGACTGCAGCAGAATAAACACTATCAAATCCTCCCTTTTTTGGCTTTTATAAAGATTTCTGTAGACTTGTTTTACTGGGCAACTTTTGGGTACTAGTTACTTCCTCAAAGAGAATAGGAGCAATAATCCCCTCATATAGATGTCAGTGTTTTGAAATTCACCTTACCGGTATTAATACAGGTTTTCAGTGGAAGATGCTAGAAATCTGAAAGCAAGGCACAATGGACCACTATAATCTTTCTACGGATGTGCTGCCCTGAATGCAACCCCGTGAATCAGAGAGAGTGCAGACAAACATAAACCACACCACTGAACAAGACAGCGCTGTCATCCGCATTGACCCACAGTATGCCAAAACTGGGGCTTGCTTTGCAGTGATTTTACACGTATCACAAAGTCTGGGCTGCTAAACTGCCAGGACTCAAAAGGCTGGTACTCTAGGATATATGGCTTTATGATACACTTTAAATAGGCTCCTATAGACACTGGTGTGTTGGACAGGAGCTGCACAATAGCACAGAACAAGTGGAGCATCTCTCTTCTTTCAGAACCTGGGGAATCAGCACAGCTGAGAGGGACCTCGCTGCTGCACGGAAATTCCTTCCATACAAAGGAGATGTTTGCCCTGTGCCCAACAGTTTCATACATCTATAGTATCAGAGAGCTACAACTTCTCACCTTACAGAAGCATCACAGAACTAAAACTGTGACACAAAGCAAAGTTCATGACACATTCCAATATGGAATGTGACAAGAACCGTCAAAGTGGAAGAAATCAGTAACTGCCTGCAGAGCAGTGACTGAATAATATGCAGTAAGAAACGGCAACACCGATTGCACAACCCTCTTGCAGCACACAAAGCTTGGCGTAACAGGGATCTGCAATGCAACCCACTAAAGTTCAAGGCAGAGTTAAAAGTACGGTGCGCGGCTGAGCCCTGCAGTCATTAAGCTGTCAGCTAGAGCAAGGCAATAAGGTTACACATTGAAGAATTAGGATAAGAAAGTATGGAAGAGATGCCTGCTAACCATGCACTAAAGGGTGCACAGGACCCTTCCTCCTTCAGGAGAGGAAAAAAACCCCAGATGCTATCAGATGAAAAGAATCCTGACACAGACATAAAGGACTAGATCTAGCCATAATTCAGATCTTTTCAAAGTCTCACCTGTTGATGTTTAATTCTACATACAAAAATTCAGCTAGACCTGCTGTTTAGGCTTTCGTCATTGCAGAAGTGATAAGCCTTGAATCCTGTTCAAGTTCCCTCTCAGCTCAAAACGCCTAATTCAGTATTTTTTTTCTGGATGGGAATATTTTTTCTGGGTTTTGATCACACATCACAGGAGCAAGAATCCTCTACTCTTACACTGCTGCTTCTTCTATAAGAGGCACTGATCTTGTTTTTTTTCAAAGAAAGTAACCTGCTGAAGTTCACGTACTGAGAAAGTCAAACTGAGGTGAACAAGGATAATAGTTCTCTCAGTTTAGACTTTGGCACAGAACGAAATCAGTTTGGTTGGACTAAATGTACACTTAAAGACAAACAGAATGCAGCACTTCTCTTTCCATTTGGTTGTCTCAGTTTAGACTTTAGCATGGAATAAAATCAGTTTGGTTGGACTAAATGGATGTTAAAAGATAAATGGAATTTAGCCTTTCTCTCTCCATTTGTTTTCTTTTTGACTCACGCATCAGTGGCATGTATTCCTTTAACTGGAAAAAGTGTTGTTTTGTAACTGTCCTTGTAACGGTTTTGCAAGGCTTCACACCCTGACCCGGGTATCCCTAAACACAGGCAGGCTAGGCAAGCTTATTTCCAAGACATTTAAAGGTATGACTGAAGAGGTAACTTAAAGCAAAACCAAACTAATATAGCTGGTTTCGAGAAATTTCAAACACTATGAAATAATGAAAATGAGAAGCAATTGCTTATACATGAGTAAGAAAAGTGGTCAGGTTCACCTCAGTTTGTGACTTGATGCATTTTCTTCTTCAGGCTAAGACAGTATGACAGTTTTTAAACAGCAGAGGCAAAGAAGGTAATTGTAATTCTTTAGTTGTCATGTCTGGAGGTTAGCCACCTCATCAAGGTTTCTTCCCTCCCCTACAGCACAGTACAGAGGCTTCTTGACTTTTCCACGGTAAGAATGGGTGGAGACGTCCTGGACAGACCACATGTACTCAGTGCACCACTGCAGACCATGTCAATACAATTCTCTCATACATGCACCCCATAAGAAGCCTCCACAATGATCCAGATGAAAAAATCAAGGGAGCAGCACCAAGGGAGAAATCTTTCAAGTAAATTTAAATCCTTTAGTGTTTTGTCCGAGCACAGCCATGCAGTCACACTATTTGCTCTTTGATCAACAATGCATTGAACAGCCATCCTGGATCTGAAAAGCACTGTTACCTGACCAAGGAAAGAAGGGTCAGATGTCAGAAGCACTTGCTATTGCTACATATCCAAATACATTCCCATTCTGCGTCCTACTCCAAAGATACGTAGTAGTACACCTACATATACTGTTAGAAGGTTTCCTGCACTACCTCCCCTACATATACTGCAAACATGCTGTCTCAGTCATGTGAAGAGATGATCCTAGGACCTCTGCAAGTGGTCTGCCTCCCAGGAGGATCACAAAACAAAAGTTGAGCCGCAAGGATGCTGCTGGTAGGCCCACCTCCTACGTTTTAGTGGGTAGGAAAAGATACGGGGTCTCTAAGCTGAGCAAGCAGAAACCCCCTGATCTAAGCAATTAAGAAAAAAAAGGTGGAAACAGTTCTGTCTCAGCTGAGAGGTCTCAACTGCCAGAAAACAGTGAAAGAGAATGCAAGTAGAGAGCAATTAGTATAACTGGTTTCTCCGTCACTTCATATTCCCTCATAGCAGGCTTCAGTCTTAAGATACAGCACATCTTAACACGTGACAGGAGAACACCTCACTTAACGTCACTTTTAGATACTTGTCTTGCACTTAGGTAACTACCCATGTCAAGTCAGAGATCTCAAATGCAGAATCATGGCCTTCCCAGCTCCTTCCATTTGGAGACAGACGTGACAGGGGCAGAACACCACTTATTAATAAAAAGCTGAATGTGGTTAACCTTGCATCGCTCTTTGAATGAATGGAGTTAGGAGAGTATGAGAAGCCTTTTACACTCTGTGGGGCAGCAGAAGGACGGAGAAGGTGCAGCTACTCGCAGCGCTGCACAGAAGACATACCTTGAGAAATGCGTAACAGTAAGGCACACTGAGACTGCTGGACCACTGACAGCTCTGAAGTGATGCACCTAGAGAAAAGCCATCCTAGCTAGAAAGAGATTATGATCATTATGCCAGTGCATAAATCCATGACTTGTTCACACCCTCAATACTCTGAACAGCTCTGGTCTCATGAGCTAAAAACCCAGACACATTAGAATTACAAGAAGTTTCAGAGGGAGACAGCAAGGACAGCTAAAGGAACAGCTTCAGAGTGCTCACTGACTAGGAGGGGTGGGATCCTTCCATCTAGGAAAAAACTCAGCTAGGGAAGAGGGGCATTGAACAATGGATAGAGCTCTACAAAATCCCAGTAGCACAGACACAGTGGCTACGGATCAACAGTTACAGAACTAACGACTATCACCTGCAGAACTCCCTGCCAAAGCGTACTGCAGATGCAAGGAACTTACAGGAATTCAAGAGGAGACTGGACAAGTGCTTCAAAACAGATCCAAAGACACCGACTGGATCACTCCAGGATCAAGCAATCCTCTGAACCAAGAATGCAGCCTGGCAGGGGACTCAGTAAGTATTAAACGCTTCCTTCTCTTCTTTCTCATTCTTTAGGCAACCACTATTGCCAGTGCTGCAGACAACACACTATGCAAAATTAGACCTTTGGTCTAACCATCATTACATTCAAGCTTTTGAAACTTATTTAAGTTTATAAAAGCAAGGCAATATTAGAAAAGTGTCCTTCCTCCTTAGTATGCCCCCCTGTAAGAAGAACCACTACCTCTCCTGCAAAATCAGAACCTGGAGATCAAGGCAATACCAACTTTCAGGTGTGGCAATGCTCAGTCCCTTCAGTAAAAACATTCCAGGTCTTGAATATTCCAGTTAAATTGTGATTATCTAAACCAGCCAGCTGCAGTGACAAGTAGCTCTCTCTGTTGTAGTTAGACACCATAACCTAGCACAAAGGTCTATATTCTAAAACTTACTACCCTGTATACCGGCAGAGGGGGGCCTGGGACATCAGCTGCACCCTGACAATACAGTATTTGCAAGCAGCAGTTGCACGATCATTTATTTATTTAAAAATATGAAACAGATATCAATTACTAACCTGAGCTTTGTTTTCCTGTCTACTCCAACAATTCTTCTCACAATTTGTTGGCAAAATCCATAGCACATGAACAGAACGGAGTTCTCTGCGATGTTGGCTACAAGCGCTGGTGTGGTTCCCTTGTAGAAGCCTCGAAGCCCCACTTGCTTATAGGTTTTCACAAAACAGTCAACAATTCCTTTGTACATGTTGGGGAACGTCTGCATCTTCACCTTTGCGGTGTCAAAGGGCTGGCCAGTCACCACGCATGCTGTCCCACCTAAGCAAGCAGTGGAAGTTAAGAGGGTGGCTGAAGGTTATCACAACTGAAACATCTGTACACAAACAGCACTACCAGGAAAATCATGCAAAAAGTAAAAATTAATTCATTCTCCACAGGAAAAGACTAGTGCACTCATTTTAGCACAATGGCATCAACTGTGAGTAGTGAATTTAGTTACCTGAAGAAAAAAAACCCCCCAAAAAACAGGCATAAGAGCAGTAACAGCTTGATTAAACATTTCTTTACCTTACTAAAAGCAAGCATCCGAATGAATCGGTTCACTTACATAAATGGGTACCAAATTACAGGTATTATTCTGCAATCAAGGCACTTGTGTTAATGAGTTAAGCAACGCTTTCCCTTGCTCATTAATGCAGGGGTTCAGAAGCCATCTGATTTTACATTCCAATAATAACAAAAAACTGAAAGATTTATTATCAAGTGAAACGAAGATTCCTCCAGGACAAGAGGAACACTACTGAGAGAGTACTAAAATTGATGATACATCATAAATTGATAACCAAAGACTCAAGCCCTTTACTTCAAAGCTCCAGATTGATTCTTATGTACATTTATTTCCACATGCTGCAAGGAACTGTCCAGTACAATCTGAAAAAGGGCAAAGTTTCTCAGCATGTTATCTTTTCCAAACTGAACCATGAGGTCAATATCCTGAAAATTTGTGAGGTATTTCCATTAGTGTCATCAACAACCACTCTGCCCACAGCGCAGTGCTCTTCCACAAGATCTAACTCAATTCAGTAGTCTGCAGAATGAGCTAACGTTACACTGTTTTAGTAAGAAATACCAGTGTACACTGACAGCAATCCAGTAGAAGCTAATACGTAACATGAAGCATATGATAGGCCTACCTTATATAGGCTTTATGGTTTTGCTTTTTTTAGCAAGAGAGAAGAACCATCCTAAACCAGAAGCTCATCTTTAAGCAAAGCACAGCTGACATGCATATACCTTAAAGAGGGCAAGTTAACAAGATGTTTTTTCAGCTATGAAACAGAAATAATCTGTAAATGCAGATAATGTAAAGAAACTGACACAGAAAGAAATCTGTGAATCCAATAAGGATTAGTTATTTTTCCTCTAAGTGGGGAGAAGAAGAGTAAACAAATGTTTAACTGGGCTTATTTTCAATTGATTTTACTCTTTGCAAATGCATTTGTGTTACATTGTTGTTGCTCCTCCACAAAGAGGTACTTCAGGTCTTTTAGAGGAACTCAAGTTCTAGCTGCCATAAAGCCTCATTCTCAACCAGGTGGGTCATTAAAAGTTTCAGAGCAAATCACTCAAGGAAGCATGAAGAGCTTCTTGCTCTGGGAGGGATAACCAAGGAGAGAAGTAGCTGGCTCAGACCGGTAACATCCATGTAACTGGATGAAAAGCAGAGCTGGAAAGGCTCAGCCAATGCTACCTGCAGGTGAGTCAGGTAGATATTAATGCACAGGAGAAATGCCAGGTTCTTGTGTAAAGGTAGACTTAAAACATCCACACGTAGTAAAATAATGGCTGCCTGAAGAAGCTCAAGAAAACCAGGAATGGTCTTGGGAATGCAAAGCTGAAAAATTGGGAGTTGACTGTGAATGGCTGTTCCAAAAGGAGAAAATGCTCTCCTCACACTGTCATTGGAGGTGGCACAAGAAGCTCAGTAAACTACAGCAGTGAACTTTGTAAGCCTCAAGTTAAAGACCAAGAGTCTCAGTTAATACCTAAATTATTAAAAAAAAGAATACTTCTTCCAGCCAGCAGTGGAGTCTAAAAAACCCAACAAAACCAAAACAAAAAAACCCAAAAAAGTCAACCTTGCTTGAACATTTAGACAAATGTGGTCCTAATAACAACATGGGAATGGTGGGGAAAAGAGTCCTACTTAATCAAAGAAGCGATTAGAGCTTGCTCAGATCCTAGGCAAAGGACTATGACCCATAGGCAGCTGCATGACTTATTCTTGTTCAGAATTTACTTGCCCCAATATGTCATTACTTATCAGCTAGTCTAGACTGTATCAGTAGAGGAAGGTAAAACCAGGTTACGCTTTTGCTGGAGGAACTAGCTGTTTGCCTAGTTAAATACACCTTCTAAAAGGTGCAGAGACATATGTAACACAGAAACAAGCGCTATCAACGAACATAAGCAGATCAAAGCAAGTATGTGGAAAGAATATGGAAAATAAATACTAGAGGAACAGTAGAACTATCTATTACAACAGAAGTAGCAAAGAAAAAGAAGAACAATGATTCAGGATTACTGAAGTGACGTTGAAAAAGGTCTGAATTCCTTCATCTTATCTGAAGGAAGGAGAACTACACCAGAGAAGAAAACAGCATAATTAGTTCTAAGATTCTCTAAGCTCTACTGCCAAAAACCAGGCAAACCTCCAGTGCGTGCCCTGTTAGCCTGAATGTGGGCATGGAACAGTATCACCACGCAATGGATTTCTAAGCTGATGCTAGTTTCCAGCTCTTGTAGCAGCCAAGATGAAACCCACCAGGCTTCAACTCAGAAAGACAACTTCCTAAGCCATAGTGCTCCACTGCCCTGGATGTTTGCAGCATTCCGGAGCTGAAGCACTGGGAAGGAAAGCAATCACACCTCTCATTTAAGCACCTGGGAACACCCGCAAAACTGTCAAGATCTGCACAGATACTAAGTTGTACTTTGGGAAATAGAGCAGATACAATAGCTATTCTTTACTGAGAATCCAAAAACCAAGGAGAATGAACAAACTAAGAAACATATTTTTTCTAAGCTACTTTCGGAAATAGAGCAGATACAATAGCTATTCTGTACTGAGAATCCAAAAACCAAGGAGAACGAACAAACTAAGAAACATATTTTTTCTAA
>NW_009616022.1:8788-11962 GCF_000690535.1 Cariama cristata
CAATAAAGTATTTTGCAAAGGCTAGCAAAGCAGGTATCCACTCGGCAAAAATGTGGGGGCAGACAAAATGCTTTACGAAGGTGCCACGTTGGAATCATGTTATCTGTCACCCCTTGCTTTCTCACTGCACTAAGGTTAACTCCACTCCAACAAATGACCTCAAATAACTACCCCTGAATGCGCTTAACACCATTAATACTGTCATATTCACAACATTAACAACATCATAAAAGGACTGACTGTAATAGCTATTGTATGGGAAAGAAAAAACATGAAATTGTTTCAACAGTTTACAATGATACATTAGAGAAGTCTTTCCTTCCGCCTTTTCTGTATAAACATTGTCAGCTTAGAAATGTCAAAAAAAACCTTTTCTTTGGTTGAGTTAAAAACCTCAGCCACAGACAATACCAACATGGTAACGTCTTTAAGACAATGCAACTGTTTCCACATTTGTGACTGTCACAACTGGTCCTGAAAAACTTTAGAGAACAGACTAGACCGAAGTGGAATTTAGTTAAGGAATTCATCATCATCAGTCCTAGTACTGAGGTCCTCGGCTTTTAAAGATTCACACCGGGATATTGTCTGAGCCAATAACCCTTCAGATAGCCTCTTGCCTGTTTAAATTAGAGAGGGTTCGTGTGACAAAAGCAGCACCTCAATCATTCACACACAGTTTTGAGTTCATTCCAAAACTCTACTTGTGACTGATTCTTAAACTCATGTAAGCATGAGAACAAACACTGCAACTTAAACCTCCTTCTGGAAAATTATTACTCTGAAATAAGAGTTACACCTTCACTGCGTGGCAGGGCTTTCACCAGGAAGAAACAATAGTGATGCAGTTACAACATTAGCTGAGGTCAGTTGCTTCACTTCCACATCCTTAAAATACAGAAGGCGAGGCTTTTTATAGCAACAGAAAACTGCTTTGACTTTTATCAAAGGTATTAAAACTGTCCCTCAGACGTTTTGTGCAATTAAGTTCTCTCCAGCATTACCTGCAGCTCCTGCTGTGAGGTCAATAGCAGCCTGAATAGCGGAGTTGATCCTCATGCTTCACACTTGTTTATCAGTTACTTTAGAGTGAAGTCTCCCCGTTTCCCGGCAGGTGTGGAGATACTGGTCTCCTGAGGGAAGAGAAACATGAAGCATACATGATTTACAACAATAATTCTGACAGGCAAAAACATCACACGAATGCTTTCACTTCCACTCTTCCATTTAGCTTGTTTTAAACCATTTAGAAACAGAAAATGCTTGTCCCGGGGACTGAGATGTAGCATATTTGTATTTTGACTGACTAGTTTTGCCACATTAGCCAAGTCCTCTGGAGTATCACTGCCTAGCTTCAGATTACTTGGGCTTTCCACCTTCTAGTCTCCCTGGATCACTCAAATGAAAGTAAAGAGTACCTCTGGGGAACAGTGTTGAGCTTTACCTTTCTATGGATTATAGAAGCATAGTCTCCATCAGATGTCTAAGGCTAGCTGGCAGGAATACTTCCCCCCCATCTCAGCTCCCCACCCATAAAGCAAAACAGAGAATAGCTCTCCTCATGGTGAAGAGCAGCTAAGAAAACTGTATCATGATGATACAGGCACATTAGGTATTTCTATATGGCTCTCAGAAGATACAAGTAGAAAGGGAATGAATCTGAACATCTAGAATTGTGTCTGGCTGTCATGTTCCCAGTGCAAGTCCTCCACACACCAGCACATTATAAATAAGAATTACAGCTCATCTTTCAGGAAGGTGGCTGGAAAGCAGAAATACAAAGGTGATACTTTCAAATAAAACATGCAAATGAATTCATTTCTCAAGTTTGCAGCAAGGTACTTTCACTGGGTGAGCAGTTAAAACAAGCTTCCTTATCTGGAGTAAAATCATTGAGCCAAAGAGCTCCCACTGTTTCAGAATGCTGCTGCTGAGCAAGACACTAGGCTAGCAGTGCTGTCAAAAAGGTTGCACAAGTCTTAAAAAACACACAAATACAGACATGAATCAGCCCCTCATTGACTTTTAACCCTGGCTTCAAGTATAGTACATTAGTAAACAGAACGTTTTTCACTCTTCTACCTACTGTAATGCTTCTTTTGAAGCCTGTTGCCTCCTAAAATATATTTTGGTGTAGTACAAATGGGAAACATAATTTCCAATAGGCTACTTTTCAAGATTAAAAAACCACACTGTATGAACCACACCCTTTGCACAACTTTTACCTTACAAGCACGGACACTTGCATACAAGCAAGGCTTTAAGGAAGCCAGTCTCTAAACAGATTTATTACTCCTGAAGCTTAAAAACCCCCAAAACAGTAGTCCAAATACCATCATCACTCACTAACTTCACATGTCCAATCTGTTTAAGATATGTTGCATGAATCTGAACATAATGGGTTAAAAAAAAATTCACTACTTTTGTAATAAATGGCACTAATACATGCTCTTTCCAAATTGTGGTTACAGATTTGAACCATTTCACTACTGACAGCATAGTATGCTAGGTGTTCTTTCAAAACACAGGCTCCAAGATCAACTTAGACTTCATTATCCTATATACCTCATTAGCGTTCACACAGCACTCCGCAGTTTTGCTTCTCATTTACACGAGCAACAGATCAGCGAGACAGCCTCTGAATGAAGTGAATTACTAGAGAGCAATAACTGCCTGCATTCACTAAAATGTACACTGCTTGCATCATGCTGAGCGCTTATCAACTTGTGCCAGTCCCCAAAGGGAGCACATGGCAAATCACCCACAGATACCCACTGAAAGCTTGGCAGTAGAAGGAGAAACAGGGATGCCTATAAAAATACAGAAGTTTTAAGAGCCAATGAAGTTTAGTTTCCTGATCCATAAGAGCACATTTTCACTTTCAGAAGATTTAAGACTTAGTCAAAACTACACCAGTATTATGTACATACATACCTTCCCTCCTATTTTTTTCCTATTTGTAATAACACTAGCAGATTAAAAACTGCTTGTAGATACAGCAAGGCAACAACTGCTCTTACTTCCAAAGCAGATCCAAGCCTCAAACCTGGAAACACAGAAGCATTACTCAGCGTAACAGGTCCTCCACCCGCAGCCCCAGAAGTTATTCTCTACTGACGCATTCTCCAAACACAAAGTGGATAAACCCAAAAGGTAGCACTGCTCCTCGGAAGA
>NW_009616023.1:0-29993 GCF_000690535.1 Cariama cristata
CTAATACTACTAATAATAGAAATAAAAATTTACAAAACCAGTATTGAGCTTCCCGCTGATGGTCAGGGAATCGCGGGCCACAGAATCTTCCACTGCTGCCCCGGCAGGGCGGGCACTTGGATGTCCCGGACTGGATTCCACAGCTGCCAGGAACTGGGTTCAGGAATACCCAGATCGGGATCGGAGGCAGGAGAGCGAGTGGGGTCCCACAGGGATGCTGGCCATGAAAGAAGAAGGGCTGACCCCTGTGATCCCTTAGCTTTATACTGAGGATGACGTGGACGGGATGGAATACCTCGTTGGTCAGTTTTTGGTCACCTGTCCCGTCTGCACTCTTCCGCAGGTGCCACCCTTTTACGACACTTTTCACTTGTTTAACATAAGAGAGCCAGCAGTGACCTTGGTTCCCACAGGACTAAGTATAAACATGGGCCTTTCTGCATACCAATCCTACCGTTACTTTAGCAACAATATAAACATCAAGCGTTATCAATGCTGAAAGCAGACACTGTCTGAAAAAACATGTAGCTAACTTCAGAAAGTGCAGTTACTTAGAAGAAACTTAACTGAAGGAAAAACTACTGAAGGGAGAAATGGTTCTGTTTTAGCCAAACCAGGAGAATTGTGCTAATGAACAAAGAGAATTTCTTGATGTGCAGACATGAATGAGATGGACGAGAAGTTTTCAGCTGGGTTAGGTTTCATGTCAGCTCCAGCACCTGAGCAGATTTGCAGAAGTAGAGGGTCTATCCCATAGGGAGAATAGCCACAAGCAGGTTGAAAGCTTACAGGTAAGAATTAGAGACTGAGGCAACAAAGGGCACCTTGTGGTTGGTGTTTATTACAGGCCACTCAATCAAGGGGAGCCTATTGACAAAGCCTTTTTCCTCCAGCTACAGGAGGCATCGCGCTCGCAGGTTCTCATCCTGCTGGGGAACTTCAACCACCCCATCATCTGCTGGAAAAGTAGCATGGTGAGCTGTAGGCAATCCAGAAGACTCCTGGAATGCACTGAGGATGACATCTTAGGCCAGGTCATAGCCTTACCAGAGGGGATGTGATTCTGGACCTGTTGGTCAGCAACACAAGTGAGCTCATCGGTGACGTCAAGACTGGAGGCAGCCTGGGCTGCAGTGATCATTCACTGGTGGCATTCAGAGTCCTGAGAGATACGGGTCAAGCCAAGAGTAGAGTCAGGATCTTGAATTTTAGGAAAGCAAACTTCCAGCTGTTTAAGGAATTAGTCAATAGGACCCCCTGGGAAACTGTCCTCAGGGACAAGGGAGCAGAACAGAGCTGGCAGGTCTTTAAGGACACTTTCTGTAGAGTGCAAGAGCTCTTGATCTCCAGGTGTAAGAAATCAGGAAAGGAAGGCAAGAGACCAGCATGGCTGAGTCGAGACCTGCTGGTCAAACTAAAGAGCAAGAAGGAAATGCACAGGCAGGCAGTGGAAGCAAGGACAGCTATCCTGGGAAGAGCACAGGGACACTGCCCGGTTGTGTAGGGATGGGGTTAGGAAGGCCAAGGCGTGGCTGGAGCTGAACTTGGCAAGGGATGCAAATGATAATAAGATGGGCTTCTACAGGTATGTCAGCCAGAAAAGGAAGGTCAAAGAAAGCGTACTCCCCCGATGAACACAACTGGCCAACTGGTAACAACAGATGAGAAGGCTGAGGTACTCCACAACTTTTTTGCCTCAGTCTTCATTGGCAACCTCTCTTCCCACACCTCTCGAGTGGATGGACTACAAGATGGGGACTGGGGGAGCAAAGTCCCTCCCACTGTAAGAGAAGACCAGGTTCATTATCACCTGAGGAACCCGAACACACACAAGTCTATGGGCCTGATGAGATGCCTCCCAGAGTCCTGAAGGAATTGGCTGACGCAGTTGCCAAGGCACTCTCTTGAAAATACTTTGAGAAGTCATGCTAGTCCGGTGAAGTCCCCAGTGACTGGAAAAAGAGAAACATTGCACCCATTTTTAAAAAGCATGGAAAGGAGGACCCTGGGAACTACCAGCGTCTCAGCCTCACCTCTATGCCTGGGAAGGTCATGGAACAGATCCTGCTAGAAGCTATGCTAAGGCACATGGAGGACAGGAAGGTGATTCAAGACAGCCAGCAGAGCTTCACCAAGGGCAAGTCCTGCCTGACCAACCTAGAAGCCTTCTATGATGGAGTGACTACATCAGTGGACAAGGGAAATGATACAGATATCATCTACCTGGACTTCTGTAAGGCCTCTGACACGGTCCCCCACAACATCCTTCTCTCTACACCGGAGAGATGCGGATTTGATGGTTAGACTGTTCGGTGGATGAGGAATTGGTTGGATGGTTGCATCCAGAGGGTAGTGGTCAATGGCTCAATGTCCAGATGGAGATCGGTGACAAGTAGTGTCTCTCTGATACAGATATCATCTACCTGGACTTCTGTAAGGCCTCTGACACGGTCCCCCACAACATCCTTCTCTCTACACCGGAGAGATGCGGATTTGATGGTTAGACTGTTCGGTGGATGAGGAATTGGTTGGATGGTTGCATCCAGAGGGTAGTGGTCAATGGCTCAATGTCCAGATGGAGATCGGTGACAAGTAGTGTCTCTCAGCGGTCCGTATTGTGACCAGTACTGTTTCATATCTTAATCATTGACATAGAGAATGGGATTGAGGGAACCCTCAGCAAGTTTGCCGACGACACCAAGCTGTATGGTGCGGTTGACAGGCTGGAGGGAAGAATGCCATCCAGAGGGACCTGGACAAGCTCAAGAAATGGGCCCACGTGAACCTCATTAGTTTCAACAAGGTCAAGTGCAAGGTCCGGCACCTGGGTTGGGGCAATCCCTGATACCAGTACAGGCTGAGGGATTGAGAGCAGCCCTGTGGAGAAGGACTTGGGGGTACTGGTGGCTGAAAAGCTGGATATGACCCTGCAACGTGCGCTGGTAGCCCAGAATGCCAACTGTATCCTGGGCTGAATCACCAGCAGCGGGACCGACAGGTCAAGGGAGGGGATTCTCCCCCTCTACTCTGCTCTGGTGAGACCTCCCCTGCAGTACTGCCTTCAGCTCTGCGGACCCCAACACAAGAAGGACATGGACCTGTTGGAGTGAGTCCAGAGGAGGCCACGAAGATGATCAGAGGGCTGGAGCACCTCTCCTGTGAAGACAGGCTGAGAGAGTTGGGGTTGTTCAGCCTGGAGAAGAGAAGGCTCCAGGGAGACCTTAGAGCAGCCTTCCAGTACCTACAGGGGCCTGCAAGAAAGCTGGGGAGGGACTTTTTAGCAAGGACTGTTGCAAAAGGAAAAGGGGTAATGGTTTTAAACTAAAAGAGGGTAGATTCAGCCTAGATATAAGGAAGATATTTTTTACAGTGAGGGTGGTGAAACACTGGAACAGATTGGCCAGAGACGTGTTAAATGTCCCATCCCTGGAAACGTTCAAAGTCAGGTTCGATGGGGCTCTGAGCAACCTGGTCTAGTTGAAGATGTCCCTGCTTATTGCAGGGAGGTTGGACTAGAGGACCTTTAAAGGGCCCTTCCAACCCAAACTGTTCTATGATTCTGTGAGACAGAATCTGTCAGGGGAAGGGAAGTTGCTGTCCCAAAAACTGACTCCATCAGTAAGCATTTGTTTGAAGAGAAATATAATAAAGCAAAGAAATCAGAAGAGTTCCAACTATTTTCAAACAGAAAAAATAAAGTTATGGAGAGGAGAACTCAAACTGCAGAGGATTAGAGGTTTAGTCAGCAGGAGGAAGGGAGGATGGAGGGATGATGTAGAGTAGCAGGACTATGGTGCAGAAGAGGTTTTTAACCTCTACACTGATTTTACTGTGCACGTGCATCAAAGGTCTCTACTTTCTGCTCCTATGTAAGATACATAAAACCACATGTCCTGGGTGAAGAGAGCAGGGCTGAGCCACATTCCTTCCCCTACCCCATGGCCTGGCTCTTGGGAGTCCCATTGCTATCCTCTACCACCTTGCTGGATGCCCCTTATCTTGGCTTTTACAAAGTGCA
The DNA here is from genome assembly GCF_000690535.1 of Cariama cristata. NCBI lineage: Eukaryota > Metazoa > Chordata > Aves > Cariamiformes > Cariamidae > Cariama > Cariama cristata. The sequence goes on from NW_009616023.1 coordinate 4,019, forward strand.
TGTGGGAGAGCAGTATTAGGCACTTTGATGTTTTCTGGGATTTCCCCTGCTCAAGGGTGTCCTGTTTGTAAGGATGCCAGAACTCCTCTCCTGTTCTGCCCATAACCCGCCACCTGAAGGGCCTGGCTTTCTGCCTGGGCAGCTGCAAAGAATTAGCCCAACTGAGGTTCAGTCACACAGGGGAGGAGTGCAGAAAAGACTTCAATTTTTTTGCCATTCAGTCCGCTGGAGCTTCAAGAAACTCTGGAATTAAAGCCCTAAGTATAAGGGTTGAAACTGACTGTAGGGTCAGTGCTGCCTGTGGCAATCTTGGTTTCACTGATGCAGATTTGCATCATTTCAAAAGTGTCCTGAGAGGCTCCAGTTTTTATTTTTTCCTTGCATCCCATCCTTGGGATGTCTTTGGTGGTTCATATTAACTTACATAGTTTCACCAAGACCTAAAGTGTCTTTTTTTCCATTACAAAAGACTTTAGGTATTCTCTCAAAGGAATAGCCTGTTTGTTTCAGATGGTTTTGCTCATTCTCAAGTACACCAGTTTTTCCGCAACGTCAAGCTGAACAGTATTTTGTGTGTAAAATTTTCCTTTCTACTTCATTTTCTGGCTGTACTGGTACTGAGATTTTAAATATTTGTTTACACTAAAGCATTTTAGAAAGTACATTTCCCATTCATCCTCAGATAGTTAGTCTTTGTCTTTCACAGAGCTTTCAAGACTTGTAAGGATTCAACACTGGCCTTGAAAACTTCTGAAGTGTCCAAACGTTCAGGAGTTCCAGAAAAAAGCCAAATTATAAATCATTCCCTGCTGAAAGGATAGCTTTCCTAAATAATTTCTATAGCATTATTCTTAAAATCATTCCTGGAAAGGACCTGAAAAAGTATCCCAGGCCACCATTTTCCACAAGACAGGATCAGGTATGCACTCCAGATACGTTAACCTCTTAGCCAGTTCCAGCAAGGATAATTACTTGTGATGACCAAGTCAGAAACTATTTCTCTCCAGATAAAGCACTGGATTATTTATTTCTTGCCCAGTTACTGATTATTTTTAGTAGTTCTCATGTTTCATTTTCGGAGTGGACAGCAATTGGTTTGAGGTGGACTGAATTATTCCTGCATACAAAGGGGTTTGATTTCATGCCTGGCAGGAAACAAAGTAAACTGCAAAAGGAAACCTATTTGCAAGCAGAGGGAAGCACAACCTTTGCTACTTCTTCCACTGTCTTCTTCAATATTGATGAACGTGGACACTTCCACCCGCCTGTCAGCCTGCTCAGGGTGATGCACAAATCCGCCCCGTGGTCTGTCCCCTTGCCTACCCAGCATGGCATTAACCCAGGGCACTCTTGTCCCTCTCCTAGGTCTTCCAAGGCCAGGGCTAATACCAATACAAACCTGGCTCTGACGATCAGCACTGTTAATTAACATCACAGAATAAAAGCAAGGAAAGATGTACCAAACAGTGGACAAGGTGGGGAGAAGTGCATGTCCTTGTACTGTCACAGGGAAAGTCTTTGTAGCGTTCCCACTCCTACTTGCCATCCTCCTGGTGACTGCATCCACCTTGACACAAATAATCTACAAACAGAAAACATAAAGCCCTCTCTAGTAGTCTGTCACTTTACAGGAGATAAATAATGGCGTAATTACTCAGTAATATCTCACAGAAGTCGCACTAATTCCTTTCACTGACGCTCCAGGTTTCCTTATCAAACCTGCCAGGTTGAAATAACTAAAAGTCTATAAACTAGTAAACAATTAGCTTCAAAAATCTCCTTCTTGCATCTCCCAGTGCCCCTTTTACCCACAGCAGGGAACGGTTGAGCAGGAATTCATAGAATTTCTGCTGAGAACTTAGTTGCTCTTTGTGCCTCCTCGATGTCTGCTTTAAATCAACTGACCACTTATGAAAAAATTAAGCATGCAAAAAACGCTCGACAGGGTGGGGGAGGGAGCGAGGACAGTGAGGACACCCCCGGGCAGGGCTGGGCTCCTGCCACGGCAGGAACAGGGGCTGCCATGACGAGGGGGCAGTAACCAGCCCCCCAACCCCATTCCTCTGGGTAGGGGTTTTTTTTTGTAATACCTTTGCATATTTATTCTTCTTTGCAGGAAGGTGCCAAGGGCTGGCACTTGGGCGAGAGCTCCCATCTGAAGGAACCACCATTCTCTGATGCGCTGTGGTTGGGCCCTGCGAGGAACCGCCACGAGATGCTCTCCTTCCCAAGAAACATCTGCCTTCTCCTGCTCCCCTCTGTGGTTTAATTAAGGCATTTTAGCAATTTCTGCTTGGCAGGTTAGCAGTAAGAGCTATGTCAGCTCCAAGATCTTGCCTTAGGAGTGCAGCCATTTCAGGTGTTTGCCTGGGCATCAGGGCCCACCCCTCATTTATTTTTACCAGCTCAAACATGCTTTAACCCACAAAACCTCCTTAATGAAGCTGCGCATTCTTAGCAAAGCCAGCTCTTTCAAGACCACACTGGTACCTTATCTTTCAGTCATCTTGTTTTCTGAGAGGGCTCCCGTGCCTGCCTGCAAGTGTGTTTGTTTACACAAGAGATGCTGGTCCTCAGCAGACTTCTCAGTCCTGCCTCAAAACAGCCGCTGCAAAGGTACAGCTGAGGGAGGTGGATGGGGTTTTGCCCCTGGCAAACACTTCATGTGCTTATGTAGGCTGTGCAGCCATAGGTACCGCGACCTTTCCCATCCTGCCAGTCTGTGCAGGTCAGTAGCGACGAGTTTACCAATACAGAGTAAAAGCTGAAATGTAGCCAACCTCGTTGCCTGCCAGTAACACAGAAACATGCCTAACAAGTGGCTTTCATCAGTCATCGACATCTGGCTTACAGCTTGTCCCTACCTGCAGATGGAGACAGGACAGCAAGTCTCTACATGGGGTCCTGCTCTTTTTGGAAAGGTTTCACTTCCCCCCTAGAAGCAGATCTGTGGCAGGGGCTTCCTGCAGCAACCCAGCACCGCAGGGTAACGCTGGTGTGTTTGGGTATTGATACACTCACCCTGCTTCCTCACACCTCCTCCTTTGCTACCACGCTACGCCGAAGTACCTGGGACCCCGAGAGGTGTTTGGGGGCAGGAGACACGGCTCCTCTGCAGCAGCAGCACATCCATGAAGCCCAAGGAGATCCGAATCCCCTGGGGCAGGAGGAAAGCCAAGGCAGCTGCAATGCCTGTCCCTCCGAGGTTTCACCCACGCTCCACAGCTTCATGTATACAAATTAAAATTAGGTTATTAAAGTAAATTAAATTTGTCTGAGACCATTCTCTGGCAGAGAACACCCCACACCCTGACTGTTGAAGCCTCAGCCTCCAAAGCAGCGTGGCTTCACCCAGGCTGCCCGCTGGGAAGGGAGCCTGGCTCAGGCTAATTCCCAAATCTTAGCCCTGCCTCACTCAGGAGACCATCTTTGCCTCCGGCCAAAACCAGGCTAGGAACCATGGCACTGGTATAGATGGCTTAGCTCCGCTCCACAAGAAAGCTCCCTGATGCTGTTTAGTTTGACACAGGACATTTGCCCACCCAAATTCACCTCCCTGCTGGACTGTGAAGCCTACAGAGATGAGGTTTGACCCTGAATTCAGTGGGAGGTGACGCTGTTAGTTCACTGTCCTTAACACAGAGAAAACATTCCCATGGAGGTATATTATTTGTGGATTTCTCACATCAATCTGGGCCTTACAAAATCCAATTTAATCAATCAATGTGACCAAACTTGCCTTCCCATAAGGTATTTCTTTATACACAAAACAGCCCACCTGGATTTCTCCACATTTCAGACAAAAGAGGTTTGCAGCTGACCTACAAAGTATGTTATTAACTTACACCTTCTTTTGTTTCTCCAGAAACCAGTCCCTGGGACGAAGGCCTGCCACAGCAGATCAGGGTGGCCCATGGCACCCCGTGTTCCCTCTGGGCTCAGCTCCATCCCGTGGGTAGCTCCCCACACATCTGACTTTGCTTTCAGAAGAGAGAGTATCAACCCCACAGAAAGCAGTTACCCATTAGGAACGGCTGTTTTTAATTGAGGCATGATTAATCCTTTGAAATAAATTACAAGTGTTGGTTGATGGGTCTTCTAGCAAAATCCCCTAAACAAGCTATTTCTATTTGACTTCAAATGGTAGCACATATGTTCAAAGCACTGAATGATGAAAAACTGAAAAGTTTAACAATGGGTTGAACTATTAAATAGATTGATAGTTCATTAATCAGTTATTGTAAATTTTAAAAGAAGTGCTTTAAAAGCCTGAAATGAAAAAAAAATAGTCAAAGAATGTAAGAAGGGTGAATCTTCACTTTCTTGAGTACAGCATACTTTTAATACTAAAAGATGCTGCCATATCAGTATTAAACATCCTTTCTGTATACTAGTGATGACACAGGTATAAAGATGAAGGGAATTAAGGTCACTGAAACAGCACAAGCTCTCCCTTGTCTCCACACAGCTTTCTGTCCCGTGTGCTAACTGCACTTTGCATAGTGCTGAGACATTCTGCTGAAAAACTTCTGAGGCAATTTATTTTAATAAAGAAGTTTAATTTTTAATGAGGATGCTAAGAAGTTGGTTAAATGGTGTAGGCAGGCAAACTGATGGCATGAAATCTGAGAAAATATATGTATAAACAAAATAGCCCCTGGTATTACAGAGGAGGGAGAGGAGTGATTTTCAGTAGGATTTGGGCAAAACCCCTGATTATTAAAAAAAGTACCAAATGACTAACGCTGACTCACTGTCTTGGCATGATGTAGGTAGGTTTCCTACTGTTATTTATAGTTGTGTTCTGGTCTGGTTATGACATGCTGTCAGTAGAGGAGTAGTTTGAAATGTGTTAGCCTGCGGTCTAATAGTTCTTTTGTGCCATTCAGAGTCCTATAAAATAGAGATGATCTTTTTTTTTTTTTTAATTTCTTCTCATAACTCAAAATTCAGCCACCTGTTTTCCTCCCACAGCCCCACATAATCCTCATAGTCCCTATAATTTGGCTTGCTAGCACCAGTGGCGTTCAATTTACAGGTCTCTCTCCCTGTTAGCTGTTGGGTGCTGTCTTTTCCTGGCTCCTTGCCCCAGGGAGGGCCTCTTCCTTATTCCTGTCAGGAACAGGAACCTTGGGAAACATGGAGAGTGTCCCGTTTTTCTTGCAAATCCACAACCCAAGAACCAGGTTTCAGGACACTTTGGAAAGAAGACACTTTGGCCTGTGTTTATAAAAGTGGTCAAGTACTTTAGAAGCTATTTTTGGGCTCAAATTTTTTAAAGGAATTGCGTGCTTACATATTTTTTAGGATCTATGGCCCTCATCCAACACAAAAGAGCAGCTGTTAAGGCATTATAGGATATCCAGTGTGCATAAGGAGACTTAATAAAGAGCAATGGTATGTTTTGCTTCATCTTGAAGAGCGTAGTGAGGTATTTATATGAGAATTAATTAGTTGGTTAAAACGGAGATAAATACAGGGAATTATCTGTTAAAGTACAATATCATACAGAGAATTTTATCTAAACGGAATACAGAGGAAGGGCGCCAGAGCTGTGCCTAGACTTAGGGGAAATGGATGCTCTGACCTGCACGGTGCCTGGCCAAAGCGTCTCCCTTTTGGCCAACGTGCCTGGACTTCCCTCCCTGGGGAGCCAGGAGAGCGAGAGGGGGCACATTTGGTGCAGATGCATCTCATTTACTGTTGGGAGTCAGAAGCTAGAAATGGAAGATGGCAAGTGCTTGGGAGCTCCAGCATGTATCTTGGTATGACAGGAGAATAAGGGAAAAAAGAGTGAAATGGAAAGCAAGCCAATTGCAAATGACAGATTTGGCAGAGCAGAGGAGGTGACACCTTTAGCTAACCTACAAAATCTCTGTCAATAGGTATCGTTGAGGATCCAAAACATCACTGGATAGTTAAGTGGGTAATGAGGATGTTCCACATTTTTTAGACAGGATAGAAAAATTCCTAGAGATATAAATCACTGTGCTTCAGAGCCCCATCCCTCTCTAAAAGCTCAGAGGTAGAATTCAAGATTATTTCCTATTTGTCCTTTAAGGAGCTTCTTAAACATTCTTCTGAAACAGCTGGTACTGGCTGCTCTAAAACCAAGATACTGCAATCCCACGCACTGGGTTGGATTTTCATCTCCATTTGAGATTACAAGAACACCTGTGAATTGATTGAACAAATCCTGATCCAATATTTAAGGTAAACAACATTCCAGATAAAAAGGCAGGAAGAACAGCCTGTTTTCTGTTAAAAAGAGTAGTGGACTACAGCATCAGGGGATATCATCCTGCCAGATACAGATGCCAGATACAGATGTGGAAACCTTGTGGTTTTATCTGCGCAAAACCCATTTAGCCCTAATCCATCTTTGAATGCAAAAAGGTCCATTTGCTCTGCCACAGCAGGGGCAAGCAGGATTCATTGATTGATTGATTGAATTAAGCATCATGGCTTCAAGTAAGTGCTTTTCCGTGTTTAGGATCAGTTTCAAGGTCATTCAGCAACTGGCAGCATCACATACAGAAGAGAAAGAGCTCAGTCCAGTAGCAGGGAAGGCAGCATCTTTTTCTTGGCAGTAGATTAACCAAGAAAATACTAATACAAGGCAATGACACACTGCACTCCTGAATATGCAGATGAGTCTACATCATATTTGGATATGGGAAGCGCAGTGCTGTTATTAGAACCACCTGACCCCACCATTTTAGAAATTTAGGTGAAGTAAGGTCATAGAATCATTTGGGCTGGAAGGGACCTTTAGAGGTCGTCTACTCCAACCCCCCTGCGGTGAGCAGGGACATCTCCAACTAGGTAAGGTTGCTCAGAGCCCCATCCAGCCTGACCTTGAATGCCTCCAGGGATGGGGCTTCCACCACCTCTCTGGGCAACCTGTTCCAGTGCTTCACCACCCCCATTGTAAAATATTTTTTCCTTATGTCAAGTCTAAATCTACCCTCTTTTAGTTTAAAAGCATTACCCCTTGTCCTGTCAAGTTCATGTAGCTATGGAGGGGAAAGGACAGGGCAAAATGTATTGACAATAAAATGTCTAGTATATTGTGGGCAATTTCAGCTGAATGACTTGGACAATAATGGAGTAAATCCCAGCGTTGTGAAGAGCAATCCCACCTACGTATTTTGGAAATATTCCAGTTTGCTTAGCACTTTCCACGAGGCATTTAGCAGGGATGCCCTTTCACCATTTTGCTATGTGAATCTTCTGCTTGTATGGTTTCTGTCAGTTCCCAAAGCATAAATTTTAAGTCTCAAATGTTATGTTTACGCTATAGTTTGTTTCCCTGGGTTTTTCATGCAAGATTTCATAATTACAGTGATATTTAACACTGTAAAAATCTCTAAGTCTTTGGGAGAAATTCAAGTCTTTACAACTTGCTGCACAAAGTTGTACTACTTCTGTGGTTTATAACCTTCTCTAACTCCTAGTTCCACTGCCCAGAGGGTAAAACACTAGGGCTAATTTAAACCTTTAGCTTTACTGCATGCTAACTTGCACCACTGGAGAGGGTCTAGCTATATGTGTTGCCGGCTGACGAGTCCTGCCGTAATTTAGCTCCTTATTGTATGTCTGACCTTTTTAAACAACATGTCTTGTTTAAATTCTGTTGGAGAACAGTTCTCATGTATAACCTTATAACTCAAGCCTTTATAACTCAATTGTCTGTCAGATGAGATTAATTTGCTCCTCACCTTGGAAATAGAATCCTCACATAAATTAGATCTACCTGGATCCTAATGGAATTATAACAAATGTTGGCATGCAGTTTCTCTCCTTTTCTTTCTAATGGTAACTCTCAGAGAAAAATAAGCTTTTAGGTAATGGCTTTTACTCACAGTTCACTTGTTGGAGTAAAAGAAAATGCCTAACTTTTCTTCTTTCTTTTTTTTTTTTTTTTTTTTGTTTTAGCAAACTACTAGAAATCCAGATCTGTGTTACAAAACTTGAGGTAGTTTTTTTTGCCTCACCTAGTCTTACGGTACCTGAAATCGTTTCCGTTTCCTCTCTTTTCCAGTACGACAAGAGAAAGTTAGAGCTGTTTAGTAGACTGTATTTCCATCTTTGTTGAATTTAAACTCTCCTCAAAGTCCCATTACTGAACGCAGTGTTGTGACAGTGTTATTCCAATAGAAGAGGTGACATAGTACATCCACTGAGCAGCTTTGGTGGAGCTCAGACAACCTGTATCTAAAATACCCCTAAGCCTCCTCAGGTGCTCTGAAGCACAGAGACTCTAAGTTTTATGACATTGTCTTTCCCAGGAATCCTAATACCAGCCCCTTGGTCGTGATAGGACTGGCAGGTAAGGCCCAACACACTTCACAACTAGGCACTCCTCTCCCGGTCTTGCCCGTGGGCCCTGCAGTTTTCAGTAATCACTCGATCGAGGTGCCAGAGGTCATCTTCATTCAGTCTCACGGGTGGTGATTTGATGGAGCTGAAGCTGGAGCAGAGCCTTCCATAGCATACCTGCAGGCTTAGATCGAGGACCTTATTCAGCACACCGGGCAAGCACACCGCTTACCACACCACCGATGGGTGAGGTCAGTCACCTGCATGCAACCGCTTGTGGGGTCATCCTGTAAATCAGATCAGTGTTGGGCTTCTTTAGCTGTAAAGGACAACCCTATTCTTCCCCCCAACTGATCTGGTCCTCAATGCTGTCTGCAGGGAATTGTGTTCATCCAGCCACAAGTATGGTGCCCCATGGCTTGGAAATGGGCAAGGAGGGACAGAGAAGTCTGTCAGCTGGTATTGCCACCACAGTCCCCACATCAGCACATTGCAGGATGACTTCTGCTCTGCCACATAGTTCCGTGAAGCACCCAAAGCATGAGACACTCTCTGATCCACGCCACCACAAACAGCATGGACATCTTGCTACTCATACTTTCCCTGTACTCAAAGCTCTGGGGCTGGAGCATCTAAAACATTCCAGTGTGGGAACGCTTCTGGGCCAAGTTCAGCTTTCCTTTTGCTCCATCTGATGATCTTTTAGATTGAAAGGGTGTGGAAAAGATTTTCCTTCTAACCATATGGAACAATCCAGGGTGAGGGAAGAATGGAGAAAATGTAAGAAACAAACAGAACTTTCTCTCATTGGATATAAGAATACTTTCATTCTACTTTAAAGTCTCCCTAATAAATAATTCTTGCATCCAAACAGTGCCAGGATGTTTCAAAGGGACAAGCTGAAACTTTTCTTTATGCAATAGCAATTGAAAACCCTTTTTGGAATACACTTAATCAATGCATGCTGATATCTTACGATATGCATAAATCAGATACTCCCCAAGGTGTATGTGTCAGAGCCAGGAAGGAGGAACGCGCCTCTGCAGTCACACAACTAGCAAATCGCATTGCCTCACTCCGAAGCTGTTAACATGTTGAAAGCATTACTGTAAGAGCCAGCCCTGGGAAGTAAAGCAGCATCCTAAGGATATGTGGGATCACTTATTTTTCTATACAAACATAGGAGTTTGAACTAATCCAGCCAGAAGAGTTCAAAGGTTTGCTAGATCAGAGTAGTCAATCAGGTGAACATGACTAAGACACCTCCATTTCTGCAGTTAACCCCATCCTGGAGGGAAGAGGTTAATACACCACCTGGCTTCCTTGAACTTTACTAATCCCAAAAGACCTCTTTCACCTGGGTTGGTGAGGAGCTAACAAATTAAGACATAAACTTACACATCTGGCTGCACAGTGGGATGCTTTAATTACTCTGCTTCTCCACCCTCTCTTATGCAGAAGAGTGTTCACAATGCCAGCACAGGGGCCCACAAACTCCACGTGTCACCGTATTTGTTTTATCTTGTTCAGGAGTTTGAAAAGCTGACAGCAAATAAAGCAGATACTCCAGACACTCAACAATTTCCCATTCCACATGGAAAGTCAGCTTCCACGTGCTAACTCCAGGCTGCTTCTCCTACAAAACACTTGCCAGCTGGGCTCCTGCTAGCAGGTACCTGTTGGGGTGGGGTCTTCTTTTTTTCAGCCCACTGCCATATGCAGAGGACTTCTAGGAACACTAGCCATTTCAAACTAGGCTTAAAACTGGTTTGTGCTGCCAGAATCGGGGAAAACTTGTTTACAGGAGTTAAGGATTTGGCCCCAGTACCTACATAACTGAGTCACTCCCTGCAATCATTGATTTCTCCAGCCAAATTAGTCTTAAATACAGTAAGAAGCTGAGAGTGAGTGTCTATAGATAGTATGTAGACCTTACTATCAGTGCTATTGATACGGCTGATGTCTTGAAAGGAAAAAAACAGATCATAAAACTGTTCCATCAGAAATATGCACCTTTTCTCTTCTCAGAAGGGTGAGTTTCAGTACAGACCTGTTCAGTTCAGGAGATTTAGATACTTGGGGTCTCACTCACGATAGTAGTTCAAGTTCCAGCTAAGCTCATGGGAATTACCAGACTCTGAGTTGTGCTACATTCTGCTTCCTTTTTCTAATGATTCCACCAATCTTAAAACTACAAGTCAGTTGGCTGCTGTCAGACCCATGTTATGCTATTTCTGAAAGCCCTTATCTGTAACAAATCACCACTGAATAGCAGTAGTATTTTATTCCTGATAAGATAGGATGATTACCAACTTGTGCAACTCCCAGGACTGAGAGGACGACTAACCTTTATTTACTTCACAGATCCTGACAATTACTGGTGTAGTTACACTGCAAGATTCATCAGAGGTCTTAATTAGGCTTCCTTATAGCTGTGCATCCTCATCCTCGTGAGTGCTGTCTGCCTGCAGCTGTGCCATCCCAAGCTCCATGAACCCATGAGTTTTCATAAGCAATTTAATTCCTGAATGAGAAACCTCCAGGTGAAGGTGCTTCCAGAAAAGCAGTACTGGGGACATTCTGCTCCGCTGCACAGCAGTCATTTGCCCCAACATGTCAGTAGTAGAGCTGTCTGACTGGAGACTCCCTCATCGACGAGATAAAAGGATAATTCTCCACCTACCTGGGGTGTGAAATTTCTCTGTAGCTCTGCATAGTTCTCTGTCATTCTAAAACCCCTCTATTGTAGTCATCACCTTTCTGCTCAAAGATCCTAGATCCACCGTAACAAGGCACAGAGAAAGGTGCGTTGTGTTGACCTGATTTGCACAGCAACTTCAGCTAACTGAAGTGTTTCCATGATCTGTCCTAGGGTGAGTTACTGCTGTTCATGCTCAGGATGATGATCTGTAGTAGCAGCTCTTTCACCGGTCTAAGAAACTCCTTCAGCGTGGTGGAAGCTGTTGCAAAAACTGAGCCAACTCTGCTATGAGCAAGTATAAAAATACAAACCACAAGCAGCGCAGGTAAGCATAGAGAGGGGAGACTGACACCATAAAGACAAACTTGAACAATTTTCAGAACAGGTAAGAGTGCAAATTATCTGATTCATAACACAGGCAGGAATCGCCCTTCAGCAGCTTCCTTCAAGGAGCTATCTCTATACCAGCGATTCCTATACTAGTTTTCCCAAAGGCCTAATCCTGAAAATGCTGCGTTTCAGTTCTCTTTGCATAGGATAGGCAAAGAAGTAGTATGCAAGGAGCACATTTATATCCAAATACTTATGAGCTTCAGAGCTGTCCCCCAAATCCTTGCAGAACACACATTTCTTTCCTAGGTCTCACTCCATGTACTGAGCCAAAGTAACTTACCATGGTTGGAGAAGGCTGGGAAAATGAAAGCAAAGGCCATTTAATGGGTGTGACAATCGTACCAGCTCCGTTTTACGCATTCCTTGTGTTGTGATAGTACACTGCATAACAGATCTCCTGTACAGCTGGGAACACGTGTATGAATGGACAGTACTCTACAACCAGTCCTGCAACCATACCAGAACCCATGTCTCCTTCCACTGCCGTTTTTATAAACTCAAAGGCTGTCAGACCATGGGAAGCACAAGACACCACATGCCTCTTTTATCAGTCACAGGCTGATGAAGCACAGACCAGCAGCCTGACAGCTACCCTTCATTCAGGCTAAACAGAACAGCAATTAAGTTCCTTCACAGAGGAAGATGGTTGGGCACAGCAGAAGTCACTGCCCAAGCAGACCAGGTGAGACGTAGATTTGCAATGGTAGCAGGAGCTTAGAGACAACTGGTTGAGCTACATGAGCCTTTGTGAAAAAAATCAGGAGACCAGCAGAAAGAGCAAGCAGCTCCAATTTCAACCAGGAAGGAGGCAGAGGCTCTCTGAAACATCAGCTTAGCTAGAAGTGGAAGGTTGGGCATGGTCACTGAGAAAAGTACTCATTTTTGTCTGTTCTTGCAACGAGAGATACAGCGCTGCACTGAAGATGTGTGAATTTATCAATGCATTTATCTTCCTCCTAGAAGAACCCAGCTAACTGTTCAGGCCAGGAGGAAGCATTGCATGATCATAAGACACGTACACTGAAACACTGAAAATGCTAGTACAGAAAAAAACTCCTTTCCTGATGTATTATTAGACCTCAGAGTGATACCACAAACACTTCCACAGATGCTAAATGGCCTGTAAAATCAAGACTAGGGATTTTCCTAAAATACAGACTGCAATTGAAAGGGAAATTACTGACTTAATGAAGTAGTGGAGAAGGTTCTACAGATTGATTTTATTCTCACTTCCCAAATAATACATACTCATACCTTCTGATCTTAACATTTAGGATCAAAGTAGGCATCTTGTCAAAACAAGTATTTTGGTTACTCCTTTAGTTTTTCTTAGAGAATATATGCATAAAAGCCAGTTGATCTTCACTGTGCCTAAGGGGCTGTTTTGCAAAGGACACGAATACGAAGAGACGCATTGTCTCCGAAGGGAATAGTGCTTAAAAGCATGAGAGTTACTTAGCCTGATACAATTATTGGGAGTATGTGCCTAATTTGCAAATTCAGTAAAAAACGATTACATCATTGGATAATAGTTCACACTTCATACAAAGTTATTAACACAGGTTTTTATCTTTTCTTTTTCGTTTTGCCCCCGATCCATCATCTTGCTCTATCTGCTTGCAGATGGTTTTCTGCTGGGCTAATTGCCTCGGACTGTGATACTCTCATTATCTCATCAGCATTGCATCCATATTGACTAGGACATAGCATTGTAGTCATGATTTAAAACAGAAGGGATGCTGAAAGGGGTGCCTACACCTACTCCATCCATCCCCAATCACACATACTTACTTGCTTCCTTCCGTCAGCTCTGGTGTATATATGACCATGGATCTGGCTTTAAAATAGCACAACCCTGCAAACAAAAGATTCCTTTTCAACCAGAACAGAGTAAGAGCCACATGATCACTAGTCAGTGCAATGAAGGTGGTCATGTACGTCAGCATGCTGGGAGACAACAGACAGTAAATGTAGAGATATTAGATCCTGCAGACAGGTTGTGCATATAAAAAGCAATATCCAGGAGAGGAAACAGTGCATTGAGGAGGTCAGCTTTCCAGAGAGTGTGTGGCAGCCACACTAACTGTAGAATATACAAAAGATGTTCTTTTGCACAGCTGGTTTATTTCTGACATTTCATATAATCACAACCTGCATTCCCTGCATCAAGACAAACTCAGTAACATATCCTGTTGTTTCATCTTTTATTTTTCTTTTCTCTAGGCACTAGAAAATAAATAATCAGTTTGCAGTGTCAAAAGTCAGGTTTCTTTTTATCGTGAATGTACAAGAGATTACTTGCATGGTAGGGTGAGAGACTCTTTTACTCATCACAGCTCTGCTCCTGCAACACTGGGAGTTAGTCCTGGACTTCCGTATGTGTATGGCTTGTGTATATTGCCTGGTTGAGTTCCAGGAGCTCTAATTTGTCCATGAATCTTTAATGAACAGTCCAACTTGCCAAGGTGCTTTCACAGTATTAGGCCGAATTCCACCTCGGTTTTATTTCATTATAGTGTAAAAATTTTTGGAGTCACCAGAGGGCACCATCATAGATAGCTTTGGAGGTTTCCTTTAACTGATGCGTAAGAAAGTCGATTTTGGGAAAAGTGCCTGTTAATAGCCATGCCAGTCCTTAGAGGGACGGTGGCATTCACAGGAGAAGGGAGCATTTCCGATTGCCCTTTCCTTAGACTCAGCATGGTACCACACATACTCGGCATTGCAGCAAATGCTACAAATTCCACTGAAAATAGTTTAACTTAATTACAAGCAAATCCAAATCAGAGAATTAGCAATTGAGTAATTAATAATGTGTTTCATCTTCAGCCACCTCTTCCTTTCCCCACCTCCCAGTTCATATATCTTCTTCTCTTAGCCGTATTTATTGTGATGAATCTAAGAGACTATGACAAACTAAAAGAAATCACAAATCTCTCATGACACCATATTCAGTTTTAAAGATTTTATTTCTAGTAAATGCTTATGTTTTTCTTCTCGAACATGGCTTTGCCTTACAATGTGTTTCATCAGCAAAGAAAAATGATTTACCTTCCTTTACCCAGAGGGATTTAAAAATGAGGAGTCAGTCTCGTATCAGTAGCATACAGCCTTCTAGGCTCACTTTGCCAGCAGGGAGTCTATTCAGCTAATTCCCACACCTCTTCGTGAGCTGTTGCTGCCAGACCTGTGGCTATGTTAAGAATAAAGCAGTTCCTTTCCAAACACATGTTTTCAAGGACTTGTATATTTTTTTACAGTATCAGGCTTTGCATTATGACATCCTTTCCACTGATTATTGATAGATTCATTTGAACTAAATTCATGCTTATCTGGAAAGATAATCTTGCACGCAAGAGCAGTATGTGGCAACAGTCAGAGCTCAGAGTTGGCCCCCAGACACGTCTAGGAAAGTTATTTTGTATGGATTTAAACAATTCACTTTTAAAAAGGCAGGAGTTAACTGCTGCAATGCTGAGTAAGGACAGATGCACAAAGCTAGTAACCACAAGCCAGCAGCTCTGCAAGAAGTATCTGTGTACACACTCTCACCTGCCCCCTCCCTTCTTCCTGCAAACGCAAGACATGTTACTTCTTAATTATGTCACGCTTACTATTGGGTATTATAGGGAAAAGCATACACACACACTTACTGTGAAACAGCGGATGAATGGGAGGCAAAGTGTCAATTTGGACTCAGCCTTTTGCAACATATGTGTTGCCCTTGCACCTCAGCAATGTCAGTTCTTATACATGCTCAGCACACATTTCAATCCACAGACCTAACAGGCCTATGCTAATATGTGCATTTCTTTGTTTTATCAAAGCATTACAATATAACTGCCACTCTTCTGAAATTGTTAATGCATTATTCATTGAGCAGTAATTCAGATGCTTAGTAAAACTAAGAGGCTAATTTACTCCCAAGTTGCTGGATTTGTTTTGAGGATTTTTTTTTCCCCTGTTCTCATATTTTGCTTTCTTTCATTGGACAATTTAGGAGTAAATCTGAAAATGATCTTTTACCAGCAGCTGCATCAGACCTGGCACGGTCAGGTTTTCAAACACTGAGGTTAAGCTGTGCAGCCACAAGGAGCCTTTTGTTGATATCTTAAAGTAGGTAGGTTTAATGAAAGAACAACGACCACACACTTTGCTCAAATTATTAATGACAATATTCTGTGCTTGGGAACGGCTGATTTTGCTAAAGAGATTTGTCTCTGAATTTATTTACATTAGCTATTCCAGCTATGCAAACCACACAAGTGAAGTTGTGCCGCCTTTCGAAGAGCTTCACTCAGTACTTTGCTGAAGACCCAACTACTCAGAAAAACTGTTTCTTTCTTCATCTCTGCCTGGAGCCTTTCCGCATCCTCTTCATGAAAGGAAAAAGGAGGCACAGAGCCTTCACTGGGCAAAGGAAAGGCACTTTTCACGCCTCCCTCTAGTACTCTGCAGATTCCCAAATGCCTGTCTGGATTATTTTTCACACAGCATCAAGTACGGTCATAAGATGGTCCCTCATACTGAACAAAGTAGCTACCAACTTGTGATAGATGGCCCTCCAAGGGTTGGACCTGCTCTGCTGGAAACAATCCTTGCAGCTGATCCCCCAACACTGCTCCTGCTCAACTGTGGGAAGTTTTCATCCGAGACCCTGAAAAATTCCACCTGTGGGCTAAAGGAATTTCTACTCTTCACTGGTCAAATACAAGTATGCTGTCAGGTACAGGCAAATAATTCTTAGTAACTTCAAAATATGTACAAAACCCTGATTTGATCCTTTTTGGTTGTACCTGCTCTGTTGCTACGATGAGTGGTAACTCCTACTAGATTTAATTTACATAGCAATGTTAATTCTGCACACTTCCACAGCATTCTCTTTTTGTTTGAAAATACTTCACAGACATTACTTGCCCTCTACGGAAACATAACGCGCTGTGATATTTTTGTGACATTCTACAAAGAATGTAGAAAAGTACTACAAAACATTGTCACATTGCCAAAGTTATACCATTATTAGCAGAGGCATATTTCTGTACAAAGCTTCAACTAAGAGCGAGTAATAGAAACTTCAATAAGGAACAGAATTATCAGACAAACATGATTTACTTTGGAAGAACCCATATATATATATATTTTTTTTTGGTAAGCAGAAATCTGCATCAAGCACTATCAGACTTCTTGGAAGGGCTGAGCTGCCACAAGGATGAGGATGGTTTGGTTGGTATGTTTCAGTTTCAAGAAAGCTTTCAACCATTTTCCTCAACAAGGCTTTTAAGGAAACAAAGCATCCATGGCTTAAGGGGTAAATTAAGTAATTGTTAAAAGATGAGAAACGGAAGACAAGATGGTCAGTGCCCACAGTGGACAAAGTTCATCAGTGCAGTTCCCCAAAGATATGTGACGGAGCCATCTGGTTCAGCACACCTGGAAAAGGGGGCAAATGAGTATGGCAGAGTTTACTGATGATGTAAGTTATTGAGGGTGGTGAGAATAAGGGGTGACGGACTCCACAAAGAATCAGTTAGTGGGCAACAAAATGGCATATAGAATTCAATGCAGATAAATTTAAAATGATGCAGAGGCAGAAAAGCAATTCTAACTTCACATACACGTGGTCATATATGTGGTCAGAGCTGACCATTAGCACTCAGAAGTGAGATACTGAGGTTACGATTGAAGTTCCATATGGTATCAGCTCCGTGCTCAGCAGAGATCACAAGAAGGATGTTGTGAATGCTAAAGTTTAATATTAGCTCAGTGGAAGACTGGACAATCTTGGAAACGAGATCTGTCAAGGTTAGCTAAATACACAACCTCCAATATTCAGCTCAGGATGTGAAGATGGCTGGCGGCTGGGAGAGCAGTAAAGGAAGAAGCATTTATATCTGGTCTGTTCTTAGGCTTTTATCAAGGCATCCCCTTACAGTGTCTGCTGGAGTTAGGATCAGTATCGGCTACGTCGATCTCAGCCAGGCCCAGTACAACCATTCTTCTTTTATAGTCTAGTTACTGCTCTATGAAACAATCATAATCCCCAGGAGCTTTCGGGCTGAGAGGTACATTGATAGAAACTGCTATTTTGCTAGAAATGCCACCACAGAATGGCAGGTAGCCCAGCCTAAAACTGCTCTGGGTCAATAAGCCTGAAGTAATCCCCGAAGAGCCAGGAAGGCATAAAAATGCTGGCAAAGGGAAGAGCTCACTGTGCACGTTATGCTCAGTTGTGTTTGCATCTTAGAGGTTTTGCATCAGGCCAGAAAATAATGATATCTGTGTCCTCTGAACAACTTTGAGTTCCACTTATAAAAAACAGGGAAATGTAATTCTTTAGGCAGCAAGCCACCGAAGGCCCATGTTTTTAGAGATGTCATAGCTATTTAGATAACACTGTAAATTAATTGACCTCTTTTACTCCGGAGTTTGCACTTTTACTTATAGTATGGTATCTGGAGAAATGAAGTATCTTCAGACAGTTGCAGTTAGCAATCTAAAAATAGTATTTATTAACTAGAGTTAAAAAACTAATCCCAGAGTTTGACTTCCAGGGAGATGCAGCACATTTTCCTCATATGATGCAGTGCAAGGAGGTGAATGATTATAAACACCCAGCATAGTCTAAACCATAAAAATGTAAACTTTCATCATATCATTAACAGTCAGTGAGGTTTGAAATTCAACTTAAAATCTGGCTCATCAGAGAAATTTAATACTTAGTGACCACTGTTACTTTTGAATGAATCTAAAAATCTTATTTTTGTCTTTTGGAAGACATAAGCCACTTTTTTTTTGTTCAAAGCTCCCTTTTCAATAGTCACATTGGCAGCTGGAGTGAAGTTTGTGGACCTGTCAACAAGTAACTCCTACACATCAGAACCACACTGGATGGTGATGTAGGTACCCAAGCACACCCTGCAAACTACAGCTGAGGCTGAAGCTCCGCTCAGCCACTGCTCCCGTGAAGCTGCTCGGCTTGCAATGCTCCCGGAGACAGAGCACAAGAGGGCGCCTGATGCCTCAAATATCTGAAGTCGATTTTACACACCATCTTTTTGGTAATAATGTCATATTTCCCATGTCAAATTCAGATCAAAAACTGATTACAGTAAGGTGGGATGGGAAAGGGCATGATAAAGCCCTGTGCAACACCTTAGCTGCATACAGTTTAGCCCCAGTTTTGCTAACCTACTGAGAGTATCTGAGAATATTTTAATCATCTATTAGACTGTTAAAAATTCTGTGCTTTCTAAATAAAAGCCTGTATTAATTTTTTTTGGGGGAAAAAACCCCTGCCATATGTGAGATTCAAATGGTAGGAAGGCAGAGAAACATCTCCAGAAAACAGTAAGACAAAAGCCAAAAAGGTTAAATAATTTTATGTTAAATTTAGCCTGGCAACCACCCAGGTGGACTTTGGCAGATTGCTTGTTGATTATACCAGAAGCCACTTCCTCTGCAGCAACCGGCATATCAGCACTATTGTCTGCTTCCTGGGGATGTGAGATTCAAATGGTAGGAAGGCAGAGAAACATCTCCAGAAAACAGTAAGACAAAAGCCAAAAAGGTTAAATAATTTTATGTTAAATTTAGCCTGGCAACCACCCAGGTGGACTTTGGCAGATTGCTTGTTGATTATACCAGAAGCCACTTCCTCTGCAGCAACCGGCATATCAGCACTATTGTCTGCTTCCTGGGGACGGGCTTGGGGTGTTTCAGTCCTCTGGGTGGGAGCGAGAAGCTGCACAATGTTGCTTATGTGGAGCTGAGTGATTGAAAAACACAAAGCCCCAAAACCCCACCAGTGGCACCGTGGGGAATTCTCCCATGCATATCTCGTTAGGAAATGAATCAGGGTATTTTTCTCCCTGCCCTGGCTCTGGGCACTCTGACAGCTCCATTCAGCAGAGGGGAGGAAGGCTCTGCCCAGGGCTCCTCTACAGCTGCAGATGACTCATGCTGGAAGAGCCTCTTTCAGCCAGATTTAAGGGGACAAGGTCTTGCAGAAGTTTTTCCAAATTCATTTTAACATGCTGATTTCTATCACTTTAAAGCTTTCCGCGTAATTGCAGCTTGCACAGCAGAGCCTGGCCTGGTGCACACCGAGCGACCTGAGGAGGCAGGAAGAGCAGCAGGGCCCAGGCTGCTCCCCAGAGGTGCCAGGGCTGCCTGCTCCCTCCTGGCAGCCCCACTTCCCCCTCTCCTGCACCAACATCCCCAAGGAGAAACTGCTCCCTCCTTGCTGTCTTCTTGGGACACTTGTCTTCTGCAGGAGAACCAGAGAAACAAACCCTGCTGCTCTCCTGGTCCATGGAAGGAGCACTGGGCAGACAGGAGTTTCTCGGTGCTCTCCTCCCATGACCAGCACTGCCTGGCCAGAGGAGCAGGGACATGTCTGCGGTTCCCATTTTTCATTGCTTTGTTTGCTTTAGGGATAAGCGGCTTCCATACCCTTTCCTCCCCTTCTACAGCTCTGTATGGGACTATGGAGACAGAGGGAGCTATGCAGGCTCCAGTTGCTCACCCATACTAGGTGAAGACAAGACAGCCCCGTAAGTAACTTCCTACAGAAGATGGCGTCAGGAAGGTACTTCTCCTGCTGCCTCTTCCTCCCACTCTGTCCTCACTTCCACACAGGGAAGGCCCCAAAAAGAGACCCTCCATTTGGATTTCAGCTGTCAGAGCAGAAGCAGTCTTCTACAAGAAGAGGGAGAAAACCCTTCTAGCAGAGGTTCGGGCAGAGCACACCACCATGCTCCCTCACAGCAGTGCACGAGAATGACATCATTATGCTAATATATGAGACAGGAAGTGCAACCAAGCACAAAAACCACTGAAAGTGAGCATCTATGAAGTGCTGCCAAGAACGCTAACGACGGCACTAAACAGAAAATGAGAATAAAGGTCTGCTTAATCTAACTTCTTCCAGTTTTAGTAATCTCTAGTGTCACTGGTAATAGTAGGTAGTAAAAACAGGTCCTCAGATAGCCACTGCTTTTAAACTTTACAAGGAAAAATGAAAATTCCCCCCCCACACCCCCAAGGTGATGGTGACCTTCTAACGTCTCACCCCAGTCCACAAACTGAATTCAGTACTTTGACACCAGTCTGACAATCCAGATAAACTAACTGGGATCTGTTAACCTCTCCCCCCTGCTTTTGGTGTTTTTTTTTTTGAGTTACACTGGTTCATTATCAATGATCTTAGCCATTCTTGCATTTGCCTTTTTACTATGTGGTTTCCTTTATTTTCCAGAAACTTGCACTGAGGTCTTCAGTCTCTTTCAGCATGGATCACCGGCCTAGCTGCAGCTGCACAAATCTGAGCCAAGACTTCTTCACAGTCACCCAAGAGCCACCCATTTCATCTCATATGTATAGTAAACAAAGAAATACGGTTATCCAAACCACACTTTATCTGTAAGACTTCTCTCCATCAATCCTAGAAATTTCTAGAAAGATCCTAGAGGCTCATAGGCAGCCAAGTTTGTGTCCCCTACCTGCCCTTGTGTCAAGCAGCTGACAAACACAGCGGCAGTGCCTAGGAAAGGGGTGGCACTCAGCTGCAGGGAAGCGATGCCTTCAACAGCCACAGCTTTCCAGAAAGTTATAGATGTGCATGTAACTTACAGATATGACTTCCACGAAACCATAAAGCCAATCTGATCACTGACTGATGCCACAACGGGAGGTTCCCCCTCCTGCTTCCCTTGCACTGGCACTCATTTGACCCCACAACAAGCCATTCACAGAGCTACACTGGCATCAACTGACCACTCCAAGAAAAGTGAGGGTTTTTTCTGCTGACCCAGCTCACTGCAAGTTCACTTGCCTGCCAGGGCTGGTACAGGGGTGGACTGGGGAGGGAAGGAAGATCACACGGACTGGCGTATGCAACCTGCTTGGCTGAATCACCGAATGATGCACTATGCTACTGAAGAGGGTGAAGTGAATTGGTGAAGACCCCTGTATGGACATCTGTTTGGAGTTTACAACTCTCTATTACTGAGCAATTAATTTGATTTCACTTAGCACGCCCCAGTTTGCAGGCTTCAATTTTAATACCGCAGGACTAATGATGGGGCCGCTCACGGCAGCGAGAGCTGGTGCTTCAGTGCTGCACAGTGTCCAAGAGGTCCTTCACTAAGCACACCTCCAACTTTCCAAGGTTTCTAAAAGCTGTTTTCCCATAGAAATCATGTTAATTTAAATCATTACTAATTGCAGGACTTTTGGAGCTGAGGTCATGGATATATGGCTCTGCATCTTTGATTTACAACAATACAAAATCTTGCAGCCTTAGCAACATATCATTCCCCTCAAAAGCTTGTTCATAAGCTGCCATTTTCTATAACATAAATGACTCCGCACAGAAACTATTAAATGAAATACAAGCAGGTGTTGCTGTTGTTCACAAGACATTTTCAGTTCCTTGCTGTTGTATCTATATAGTCTACCTCATGTTTGGAAAATACAGTAATTAAATGTGTCGTTACTTCTCCTCGTAATTCAGCATCAGATCCTGTAAACTTGGAGGTATCAAAAATATAACTAATCTCCTTAAACTTTGGAAAATGTGATTTAATAATCCTGGTTTTTAACTCTCATACAGTTGAAATATGATGAAAACATCACCATTTTACATAGCAAATATGACAGATTAATTCAGCCCCAGCTTTTAAATGAGTTTCTGTACAAAATACACCCAGATCTTCCAAAAAAATCGCAACCTTAAATAGGATTAAGCAGTCTTAGAATAACCACTAGTCTTATCAGCAGACTGCCATCAAATTAAGGCAGCCTGCTTTCTCTCATTTATACCCCCCTACAGACCAGGGCAAAGAATTGGACCCTCTAGAAATGAAAGCTGTGTACAGCTGTGACAATGACATTACTCCTGAGCACAGTCATATGTCGTATGAGCTACAGGCCCTGAATTTGCCTCCTTTCATTTTGTAAATGCACTCCCCATTGTAAATGCTTTGAAAAGAAACCAACCAACAAGAGAAAGAGAATGGCGACTGCCGATTTAGAATCCATAGCAAACAATTCTCTGCTTCAGCTACGATAGGGGGTACAAGAATGAATGAATTTGCTGCTTTCGAAGTGGCAGGAACTGGGTTGGCTTCCCTGTTCCCAGGGCTGTTCCCACTACTTCTTTGTACCAGGTGCAGAAACAAAAAAAGGAGAGTTTCTGGCCTATGTTTCTTCAGCTAACTGAAAAATCTCAGTGCTGTTATTTGTTCAAAGCTTCACACCAAGACCAATTACAAGAAGCTTAAGTTTCTGTTCAGCCACCTCTAAAGAAAGGTAACGGCAGTAAGTGTCAGGCTGTGCTGTCTCAAACGCACTGGGCAGTCTTCCATCCTGTAGGGATCTCTACCACACTCCTCACTAACGCCCAGTAGCACATCAACAATGTGACTAACACCAGCCAGGCTGGAACACAGTCACATGAATTTATGAATTCCTGCTTTTTTAAAGAGAATGTTTACAGTTGTAGCTTTCCCTGTGCCTGAAAGCCTCCATGCTGTGGTACACAGCAGTACATCTGGGAAGCCAAGACAAGGCCATCAGTGCCTGAAGTCTCGTTATCAGCATAAGGGGACCACCATTCCCCTGGTCACTAGCATCCATTGGGAAGGTAGAAGGACAAGAGGTATCTGAGACCTGTTTTTTAAAACTATGAAAAAGAGACACCGTGAAAGGAACCCGAGTCTGAAGGCTTTGTGCCCTGATATCCCATGCAGCATAACCCTGCAGAGCAGCAATGACAGCCTGAATTACCAAGGCCAGAACTGGATGCAGGGAGCAGGTCTGGAAACGCTCCTCACTAAGACTGATAATATAATTTAGTCTCAACAAAGAACTCAAAAGTACTCAAACTGCAGACTGAGCCCGTCCCAGGTTGTGTACTTTCAACAAAGGAGGCTGGTTGGGACCATGCAATCATAGAAATACATGATTATCCACCACTATAACTGTGTGCTGGTAGAAGCACGAAGGTTTTTAGCTTTAAGGAGCTACTTACCCTTGAGCACAATTCATGAAAGGACTGGGAGACTTCAGCAATAGTGTACAGTTAATGACAGATACAGCTGTACGTTCACTGCAAATTTCTGGCAGCTATAGCCACATCATGGGACTGGTCATTTATTGCTACAGACAGACACTGAAGAGACACAGAAAGGATTATTTTCCCTTAACTTGTAACTGAGTGTGTCCTTCCAAAAACACTGCAAAAAGGACTCCATTGTGCCAGCCAGCCCAGGAGGAGACTATGCTCAAAACATGGGGATGGCCTAGGTGCTCTCACACCCGTGGGGTCACCAAGAGAAGTTGTCCCTGGCTAGGAAACAAGGCTGCAGCACCAGGCTAAAGCACACAGCAGCTCCGCATGAAAAAGCAAATCTCATCCTGAGGGAACTTCTGTTTACTTGAATGCCTTTCCTATAATCCCATTTTATGGGCCACATGTTCTGGGAATGCTGCACAGTCAGGAGACTGGCAGAGACTAAAGGGAGGCGAATCCTTTCGGAGGACTGTAGCAAAGAAGGATACAGCCTCAAACACTCTCATGGCAGCCTCCTGCTTAGATACATTTGTATTACCATAAAAAATGTTTTGGTCTTAAATAGGTACTGAACTCCAGCAAGTAATACAAGTTGTTGCTTTTTTGAAGTAAGATGACTGTAATAGGAGGGTTTTAAAATTCACATTGAAACACACTTTTCCTGTCTGAAAATGGAACATGAAAAAAGAGCACCTCAGCTTCTTAAAAAATAAGTTCCAAGGTGGTAACGTACGTGAAAGATTAAAAAAAGAAAGGAAGAGTGAACAAGTTCTACCATTCGTGGCTTTATAGCTCCCTTCTTTATGGATAGGTCCATTAACTTGCAGATGGAGTATCACACAACTCAGCAACTAGCATCGGTAAAGATTCAGAACCACTAACCACCCTGTCTCTTTGGTGGGGCATTAGATCCAGATACCCCATTCTCTCTTTCTGCAATAAAGACTGATGAAGCAATGTCAAAGAAAATTCACCATGTTTGAAGCAAACCGCATACTAAGTAACTTTTTCCCCACCCCAAAGACAATAAATACTGGCATGGCTGCATAGAACCAACTTTCAGGCTTAAAGTACGTCAGCTATCAATTGATCCACATAACTAACGAAACACTCTCAGCTACTTGTACCAACACAAAACCTTTGTTCTCTAGCCAGCAAGCCTAATGTTTTAATCCCTCCTCATTTCAGTAAGAGCAAAGCGCTCAGTACCTGGCAGGACCAAGCACTTGTTAAGCTGCTGTGGTTCCTTTGCATCACTATTTTCCATATAGTACTTCGAAAAAGGCAGCAGGCAGAAAATAGAGTGACTTATAATCCTGAAGAACAATGGGCATTTCTGTGAGCTGGTTTTCTACACAGGATGTGGGGTGGGCCTTCTTGAGCTTGTGTAATCTCTATGGAAGTCCAAAAACCACACTCCGAAAACACGCTTTTCCTTCAGCAAAGTCACACACACGCGGAGTCTAACATTAGTTTACAAGGCTGTCATTCACCCTTAAGGAAAATTTTCATTAAAAAATGCTTGAAAGAAATCTTAAATAAGGTACATGGACCTTATCTAATTAAAATATAGAATGACAAAATGGTTTGGTTGGAAGGGACCTTCAAGATCACCTAGTTCCAACCCCCCTGCCATGGGCAGGGACAACTTCCACTAGACCAGGTTGCTCAAAGCTGCATCCAACCTGGCCTTGAACACTGCCAGGGATGGGGCATCCACAGCTTCTCTGGGCAACCTCTTCCACTGCCTCACCACCCTCATGGTGAAGAATTTCTTCCTGATACCTAATCCACAACTTCCCTCTTCCAGTTTAAAGCCATTGCCTTGCCCTATCACTCCATGCCCTTGTAAAAAGTCCCTCCCCAGCTTTCTTGTAGGCCCCTTGTAGGTACTGGAAGGCTGCTCTAAGGTCTCCCTGGAGCCTTCTCTTCTCCAGGCTGAACAACCCCAACTCTCTCAGCCTGTCTTCATAAGAGAGGTGCTCCAGCCCTCTGACCATCTTCGTGGCCTCCTCTGGACTCACTCCAACAGGTCCGTGTCCTTCTCGTGTTGGGGTCCCCAGAGCTGAAGGCAGTACTGCAAGGGGGGGTCTAACCAGAGCAGAGAGAATCCCCTCCCTCGACCTGCTGATCAAGCTGCTTTGGATACAGCCCAGGATAGAGATATATATCTATTTTTGTCCCAGCAAGAACTATATTTAGGGATGGAAGCTTCACTTATTTCAAACGCTGTGAGGAGTTGCACCTCTGCTTATTGCTTTAGGTGGTCGTTCGTGTCCTAGGATCACTAGAGCCCAGATCCAAAAACTCAAAGGCACTGGGAACATTTTCATGGAATGCACTGGGAAGAACTTACAAAGTGAAGCACATTCATATTATCCTATAAAGTAGGCTTTTCTAGATGCTCTGATTCTAAAACACAAGATTTAACAAATTCAGGCAGTCTGCTGAAGTCCCTTATTCCAGACACTCCACTAAGATCAACT
>NW_009616023.1:30024-31755 GCF_000690535.1 Cariama cristata
CTCCAAGTAGCATCAGAAGATAGTCCACCACAAGAAAGTGTTTGTTGTACGAGGACTGGACCAAGTACAGCGGAGGTTAAAACACAGGAAAGAAATGGTTTCCTCCAGAGCTCTCCTCTGGGACTGCAGGGCAAAAGACAGCAGATCTGAAGCAGCACAGGAAAAAAGTGCATACAGGAGTAATGCACGGTCTCACACTATTCCACTTTCAGAAAGCTTAAGCAAGGGGTTTTGTATTTATTTCAAAAGCATTCTCATTTATCTAATAGATTGCCTGAAAAAAGGAAGAACTTCCACCGCACAAGTATTTCCATCACAAAGGTCTGTGCTGTCTCTTAGAGACAGCACAATAAAGACACTAGAGTCTTTAGACTAGGCCTTGAACTGGGGTCTCAGAGGAATATGCCCTCCCAGTAAAGAGCAGGCTAATATTTCTAAACATTGGAAAGCATGTCACCGCACTACAGAAGTGCAAGACTTAGAGTGAAGTGATCACCGAGAAAAGGAACAAGTACTGGTTATGTTCTTTTTTTAAAGATCTAGTTTATTGGAGTCATCTGCCTGAAAATTTGACTACCCTCCCTTTCCTGTTTGCCTCCTGAAGCTGTAAGATCTGGTTTATCAAGAACAATTACTGAAGAAGTAGAGTTCACATGAATTCTATTACAGTTTGTGTTCATCGTAAAACCACAAATCTTGTATTTGACACTAAAATTCAGTACTGTAACAAACTGTTAGGAATACTTCTAAGAAGCAAACAGCTGTATGAAGGTGGTATATATTTCAAAATACTCTATCAATTTAGTACTGTAACTTCCAGGGTTATGTATTTTTAATTCCTAGTGAAACTAGATAGTAATTTGAAGCTTTATATTTCCAGTGCTCACAGTTTTCAGAGTTAATCTTTTTGAAGCTACAGCTTTTTCTTCTGCAAGTAACTTTTCTTTCTTTCTGTGGGAAATCAGAAAGAATGGAAGTTAAGATTGAGCAACTGGGAGAAAAAACCCCAATACTCCAGCATACTGAAATTTATTTTTGCACACTGTCAGGTTTCAAATGGTTAGAAAACATCAAGAAACCTTTCCCTCGCTTTCATATGTTAATTGAGATTAGCACATGATATTCGTTTAGGCAAATTACGAAGGGATAAATCCTCAGCAATGTTAGACACAGCAGTTCCTACCACACCCTATGATATTATGACAATTACCACACAATTTGAGTCAGAAACTATTACATTCTACGCAGAACTGTTTGGCTTCAGTCTTCATCTCCAGCAAGTTCCTGCCTGAGCACATGCACTATGCAAAAACAGCTCCTGCAGCTATGGAGGGGAGAGCTGCAAGGAAATCCCAAACCCCAGCAGGAAGCAACGCTTCTGTGATTCAACACATTGAGTCTTTTCCTCCAAGATGGCACGAACCAGCGTAAAAAGCACAGCATTAACTGCATGAAAAAAAAATCCTTATCCTGTCTGCATTTCAGAACCTAGGACCAGTTAAGTTTTGGGTGACTGACCCAGTCTCCCTCTTTAAATTTCACCAAGTATTCCTTTAGTGTACTTTCAGCTAGGGTAGTTTAAGGAAGAAAAGAGAGAGACTTGTTAAATATTGCAAGACAACTGCATTTCATCTCCACCAACTGTGCAAGAGCAGCAGAGGAAAAAAACCTTTTCTGGCCAGATTTCTGTTTTTGATCCTTTTATTGGGGGGGGTGGGGGGGGGGTTTGAA
>NW_009616023.1:31786-46999 GCF_000690535.1 Cariama cristata
AATATGCTTATACTGTAGTCAATCACTGTACTGGAAGTAAAGAAATGTTATCTCTGTGAAGGCTTACAGTAGTTACTCCAGCACACTGAAAGAAGACTGCACATTACAATGACTGGACAGGAGGAAGGCAGAAGCCATTTTCCAGGCAAAATAACAATGAAAATACCCAAAGGGTTTTGTTAACATCACAAACCACAAAACAGAATTAAATTCCATTCTGCTCCCTGCAGTTCCCATCTGGTTTTAATTTGCTAGAGAAGACTGAAGCCTGTATTCAAAAAACAGACTGAGTTGTAAACATTAGCCTCTGCCAGCATTACTAGTAACTCGTGAGGTACTGGGGTTATCATGGCAAGGCAAGGGGGAGAGTAGGAGAAAAAGGTCTATGAAAGCAGGACTTACTCTGCCATTAAGCTTATTCTTTTAATTGCATTGCTTTAATCCATGAAATGAAAGTGAAAATTGTTTGATGCTCAGAAGAAACACACTTGCAGAAAACCCAGTTCTACTCATATCTAGTTTGTAACATCATGAAATCAAGCAGGGGAAAGTTGAGAAATGTCAGAACAGACTGCCTGGGCCACTGGACCCCCTTGTTTTATAAAGCTTGTAATTACAGGCTGCATACTGTTGCTCAATTTATTTCTTGACAGGTTATCAGTAGAAGATTCCTGCTTCATTTCCTGTAGGAATAGTTTTGTTAAATTGTGATGAACTAATGAGACTACAGCTAAAAGCATATCATGGTAATATTTAACAATATGCCTTTAATGAGACTTTGCCCCCTATCTCTGCCTTAGACTTCCTATGTAACAAAATTCCTCAAGCCAAATTTTTCACGGATTACCAGTTATTAGTGTCTAGTTACCTATGCCCCTGACATGAGGCACTGGTATGCTTTGAAAATCCACTTACACAGTTTAAACACAATTGAAAAAAGGAGAAAGAGGTTGTTTCTACAGCAGGATGGGCCTGCAGGGATTCTGTTTCACATCATATAATAGTTCCCCTTCCATTTTGATAGATCTTAGATCCACGTTGAGACCCAGCTCAAAAATTAATTTGGGGTGGCAGTTACATTGGGGTGGCAGGAAGTGATCTCCTTATTAAACAGATCAAACCCTTGTTCACAGCATACTCTCACAAATGATCAACACAACTGAGGTGATAGAGCACTACACTCGGGCAGTAGCGACTACCACCCCACAGGAGCGGTGCGGAGCAACTAGAGAGAACACCTCAAGCTACTATTGCCTCTCTCACCCACAACAGGCCCTGACACACCACTTCCTAGTTAGGGCTCATTAAGAAGCTGGCACTGTTCCACATTGACTCGCACCTGTTCTGTCACCATCAACATGGTCCTACCACTAGTCACTTTTTACTTTGTTAGGTTACTACCCAACTAGCTATGCTTTCTTCCAACTAGCAGCAACACCTCCATGACTCCTCCAGCCCCTGGCCCACGCTAACAACCCCACCAATTGCCTCAGTGCTGTTTTTGTCAACCTCACGCTTCCAGATCTAGCAGACTTTTCCATTGACTTCCTGATGGCAAGTGTCATTAGCCAATAGCCATTAGGTTTCAGCAGGTCCTCATGTAAGCCGCCTTTTTCTTCACTGTTGCCAAAGAGGGCTCTCTTCACCACAGGTCCTTCTCTTACTCTTTGATTAGCTCACCACGCTTTTCTGCTTGATATCCGCCCATTTTACCAATCCTGCCCTCCCCCCCACCTTCTCTAGCTCTCAGTGCTGCCTTCATTCCTGGAAGTCCTTAATTTCATCTTAATACACTCCCTTTAGCCTTGTTATATGTGTATATATATCAGTCTACCACTTGCTTCCTGTTATTATTGAACTTTCAACAACAACAAAAAGCTTTAATGAAGTGGTTTCTTCTTCCTTTTTGCTCAGATGTTAGTGTAATTAGAAGCAATTAACAGTAATACATGCTCATACACTCAGCTTACAGCAGTCCAGACTGACCATTATATGAAGCATTTACCCAAGTCTTCTAGATCTAGTTAATGCTATCCTCAGCCTCTAAGAGATACATGTGAACAGGCCACATTATTCATGGCTAAGTCACATCTGTTTCACACATCTAAGGTATGTATAATCTGACAGCACTGGCTAATTGTGAAAGGTTAATTTTGAAACATAAGCTTCTTAAACCCCACCCACCACTTACATATACTCTTTTTCCCACGAAAGGATCACAACTTGGACAACTTTTGGTGTGTTTTTAAACAAGCAGCAAGAGGCTTTATTCTAAAGCCTAAAACCAAGAACTGGAGCATGATTCCCCCCTGCATCCCTAATTCTACTATCTACAACTTTATCATTGGGACTTAGGGAAACTAAAAACATAACAAGAACAATAATAGGTGCTGCTACCAGCCCTGCTTATATTCAGACCTTACAACACCCAAAA
Organism: Cariama cristata; assembly: GCF_000690535.1. NCBI lineage: Eukaryota > Metazoa > Chordata > Aves > Cariamiformes > Cariamidae > Cariama > Cariama cristata. The sequence continues at coordinate 34,221 of NW_009616023.1, forward strand.
AGGACTTGTGTGCAGTTAGCAGACACTACTGTTTGAAGGGAACAGATGTTGACTTAAGCCCCATCCTTCATGTGATTCACAGCTTTAGCCTATGTTTATATACTCTTTAATTACAAATAGTTCCTTTTTATCTTCTGATAGGTGTAGTTCTACCGATGTCCAACTACCTAAGTGTTCACACCATTGTTAGCTTATTACCAATTTCATACTAAATTATTCTAAGAAAAAGAATTCCTTGGACAGAGCTGCAAACCAAACCGCACAAGTCTGCAGAATTACTGAGTAAAAAGTTTAACTAGGAGCAAAATTCTTGATTTTCATCTGCAAATTAAAAATATATTTGAGGGCAAATGGAATTGCTCAACTCTCTCACTAGCCAAGTGACCATATTGCTGTCTTTTTAACTGAATGAGTATGACTCAGATATCATGCAATTAAGGTTTTACTGTCTGTGCCTAAGCAGTGGTGCAAGATGTTGCAAATCTTTCTGTAAGCAAACATTCCATTTTTTCCAGAGTTCAAGATTTTGAAAATTGCAAACCAACATCCCCAAACAGCATGACCACCCTTGCTAAAAAAAAAATGGAAAATACACAGAAGACTGGAGGAAAAGCAGAGTTCTAGATAGTAGTGACATTTCTGTGTAGCTGCTGGAGCAGCATGCTAGGACAAGCCTGGTGTTTGTCTTTGCTCCATGCATGGGGGCACTTCTGCATGCCAAAGCTAGTATTTAGCTGCTTCTTGCCTGAGTGATTCTAGGCCTGTTCTGCACATGCTTCACAGTGCCAAGAAGCTTCCGACTTTTAGGTGGATTGTTACAGACTGATTTTGTCAGGAAGAGAGATTATTTATACTAAGGGTATGTGCACAATGATTGCAAGTATAATGAGATCCACCTGACAGCCCCCAACATTTTTCCTCACAAATTTAACACCTGTGTACTGCTGCCAATCAACTCATGCAACAAGAAAACTGTGGTCTTACACAATTTTTGCTGTACCAGTAACCAGGAACATATGCATTTTTTTGCATTTCTCACTTATGAGAAAATCCATGTCACTGCTATGATTTCTTTATTTCTCTATGACTCAAGGCAGCAATTTAGGGGATTTTTTTTTAATATTGTTAAGTGGAAGCAGTTTGGCATAGCTCAAACTAGACAGGTACTGTTACCAAGTTATCATATTCCCGTGCTTTATAATGTGGATATATACCAAAACCTACAAGTAGGAGTAATTTGTAGCTATAGGTAAGAAGAGAAGTAGCAGCTGATGTGAAGACATAATGGTTATTACCTGAATATATTCATGTTATAATTACTAAGAGGCACTAGAGTATTCAGTTTCACCGATTTCTCATGTTAGTCATGCCTGTGCAGAGCATCAAAGTTCCCATGACAGCAACTGAAGCAGGAGTAATTCTAGTTACGAGCTTTAATAGCCAGGTTTTTGGGCTGATCCATATACAAGTAACAAGTAAGCTGCATTCCCATTTCAGTTGAGAGGCTTGATGCCTTTGTGTTGTTTCAGAAGAAAGAATACTGTCAAATTGCTGCAATGTAACAGCAGTGGCTATAGTACCCTCTCCACAAAGGGCACCAGGAAACACTGACCTTCTTCAGCTGGAGCTGATAAACCAGCTCAGGGTAGCTACTTTTCCTCCAGTTGCCTAAGGTACCCAAGGTTTTGGGGGGAGGGGAAGACAGGAAACAAGCACTCTTCCTGCTCCCCAAACCTAAAAATCACTGAGACAGCATTGCTGCAACATTGAAGCCACACAAGCACTCAATAAAGTCTGAAATATTTATACTCTGGGCAAACAGTCACAGAACTCTTGGGTTTTGCCCAGTTATCTTTTTCTCATTATCCAAACAGATCAGGAGATCGTGGCAGGAAAGTTTACTTTTCTGAGGGTAGACATGAGCCTGTTGCCAGCTATGTTTTTAAACTATAGTTTTTTTTCCTGCCAGTATCTTAGAAGTCAGTTAAGCAACTACAAGACTATTCTGACTTGTGAACAAAAGCACTAGCTTCCCCTTCTTGAGCACCTCTTGCTGTCGTGAAAAAACTAGCAGGTTTAGCATAGTTTCTCTTTCACATTAGAAAACAAAGGAAACAAACACCTCTAGATTTAAGTTGGGTACAATGTTCTAGAGAAAACCTGAAGTTAATACAAACAGCATGAGTAAACTGCTAGAAAAAAAAGGCACACACATTATACAAGTTAGAAAAAATTACAGCCAGCCAGCTGCCACTAGACAGCTTTTCCACAACAGTATAAAATCAGACTGCACTATATCACGTTCTTTCTACTTCCATCTATAAACACAGAATTTAAAGTCCTAATAATTCAGAGTTGAAAAAACAAAACCAAACCAAGAGATTGATTATGCCACACAGACAAAATTTAAGTCATACAGAGCATTTGCAGGACTTTGGACGATGCTTACAGGCTTCATCATTGTAGTTCTCCTGCATTTAACAAGTCTACCGATTTGGTGGTTAGAGCTTCTGCTCTTTCAGAAAGCTACAGGAGACTGGGCATGAACATCTAGTTTCCAACCAGGATTCAAGGTAAAAGGTAGACCTAATTAAAGATAAGCACATTCCTTTCTCACACTGCTCATTCTTCAGCCAGTTTCCATGGCTTCTTTATGTACTTCACACTATACATTTATTGCACAGGAAATCTACAAGCTGATTTTGGAGAAGTCTGGCAGGCAGGTGGAAATTTAGACATAAAATTGCCATTCTTTGAGCTAGCCTCCAGCCCAGCCATTTTCTTTTGATGTTTAGAAATAACACAGGTTTTCATTTAGATATAGCAAAACTAAATCTTAAGTTTTGAAAGTAAGAGTCCTTAAGTTTAAGAATAAAAAAGCTTAAGTAGGCCTTACATGCTATATTGTTCGCTTATACATGCTAGCAGTTGGCCGTGATGTACCATAGTACACCTAGTCATACCCATCCAGAAAGCCGGAGGAGACAGCTGTGGAATGACTTCCTAATCCCAGAGAGAGATGGCTCCCAATCACCCTCCGCACCCCAAGACTCCAAAGCTTAATCAAATTTCACATATGGGCAGGAAACCTAAGTATATCATCACATGGCCAGAAATCCGTAATAGTTCAGACATGAGTTCCCAACAGGAAGGAAGTTATAGTTAAATACAGCTCCAATCTGTGTTTCCCTCCATAAGCTCCCAAAGACGAATGGAAAAAACAGCCAGGCTTTCCTGTTGCACAACAGCTAGCAATCATACGATGTAGGATGCAGCACCACTTCTTGAAATAGGGATGTTATTCACATGCAGAAGATCCTCCTCTAAACTGGTCTTTCAGAATTTTGCAGTTGCCTACAACAACTCCATTTTCATAATTTCTATGACCTACTCTATGCATAGCCTTGAGCTACTTAAAAGTTCTACACTGTTCAGAACTACAGGTTATGCCTGCTTATTTTCCAAAGACAGCAAGATTTCCAGTCAGGTTTCCTTCCTACAGTCTACCCATCTGCTGCAGTTAGGGGCAGGACCTCTATTGATAAGGTACTCTATTCAGCCTCCCTTTTCCTAAAATTCATAAACTTTGTTTTATACCCCCCCCCCCCCTTTTTTTTTTTTTTTAAAAGGTAAACAACAGCTTAGAAAACCCACAAATGCTGATGAGAATACATTTCCAGTAACTATTCTCCAGCTAACATCAGGAATATACTCTTTGCTTCAACCCATCTATTCTTTCATCTCTCCCCCTAAAGAGCTGCAGTTACCTCTAGAAGCCTCCATTTTCCTCCCTTTGGTCATGTGTCATTTTAAGTATGGTCATTCACATATATTGGTATTTCATGTTTTGACTGTTTTAGCTTACATGTACTAAAGAACAGTTACTTTAAACAGGCTAAATGGATATCATGTCTAAGTTGTGCAGCTTGTTTACAGAAGAGTGTATTTAATTCTTATTTTTCCCTGCAACAGTCAGAAAGGCCAGGAGTCCCCTTTGAGCATTTCCAGTTGAGCTCTGAGTATTTGATACTAAGGAAGTTTCAAAAAGGTATCAAAAGTCAGACATGTTCCTGCTTAACGGGACTCAAAAAATACGTATTAAAAAAATCAATGCTTATATTAAGACTCGTGTAAAGGAAAAGCAAGTGAGTTTAATGAAGCATCTCATCTTTATTTCTCATATGACAAGTAGAGTAAGATTTCAACTTACAAGCTACAGTTAGAGAGTGTTTCTAAGCAGTAAAGAAACCTCTCCTTCACTCCAGTCCCAACTGGGCATATCCAAAAATCAGATTCAACCAAGAATCTTCAAAAGGCATACAAAGAAAAACAAGGTCTACTGGGCCTACCTTTTAGGACACCCAGTTGAGGTTTTTTTTGCTCTTTCATAGTCTATTACTATAGCAGGGACTGATGATGCAGAAGGGTAGAGAGTACCAACTCCAAAACAATAGTCTTGCATCATGTAAGAAAAAAACCACTACCTATTTTAAATGTTACTTCAGACATCCCTTAAAGGTTAGGGATTTTAAATATGGAAAGGCTTCTGAACAGCTGTGAAGCTGAAATATCCAAGACTGCTGCAACAGGCTATTCTGAGGAAGATGCAACAGATGTTTTACACTTGTTAATATGTACACCCTATTCTAAACAGGATGTAGAGTTTACTTGTACTAAGTGCAACCAGTATATATCTGTTGCTCAACACTATTCAAGCAAAAAGAAACAGCACGCAGAGCAAGATTATTTCCTGTTAAATACATAGGCTGTCCACAGGAAAAAAAAATAATCCAAGCTTTATGCAGCATCTACAGACTTGCACCAAGTACCTTCCAGCAAGTTGCTTCTAGACAGAAGGAGCCTTTGTAGACAGCTCAATCCCTGCTTACTTGTGATACACTATTTACAAAATACATTGAAAAGATGTGAGGCTTAGTCATGAGAAATTTGAGACATAAGCCTATAGTTCTGATCAGACTAGGTAAGGTAGAGCCATTAAACTGAACAGAAGAGGACCCAAGTATATAAATATTCTTGCTAGGTTACAGAAGTATGTGGAGTTGAGGGTTTTATTTTAAATGAGGAAATAGCTCTACAACACATGTTGCAGTATCATTGCATTATTGAAATTAAAGGGCATGTTTAAGCAGACTTAAACAGGATATCAAGTGCAGAAGGTATCATACCCTCCAAACAGACTACCTTCCTTTGTAACCTCATCCTACAGTTAGCAACAGGTCCAACAGTAAGTTTTCCTCCTTCCTATAAGCACCAACACTTAGCCTACAAGGCAAAATTTAGATAGCTACTCTTCTCCTAGCTATCTGTTAACTACTCCAATTTACTGAAAATGGGAACAGGATTATTAATAGTCATACCACTGAAACAGAAGACAAGACAAACCAATTTAGCTAACAGCTGCACTTCCAAGTCAAGTAATAATTGTAGTGCACAATCTGCAGGAAAGTGCCAAGGAGTAGCTTGCCTGTTCTAGAAAAAAACCAGAAGACCCTGCACTACAACTCTTAGAATAACTGCAGGCTTTGCTACAGCCTTCAGGGTACAGTCCTAACAACACTGAAACGATGATTCCCTCCCATCAATTAGGTCTACACTAGCAACTGCAGTGTTCGAGGAGTCTCTTGGAGGAGCTCTAAGACATGTACAACTCAGTATGTTCATTTCGCACTGTGTAATTCACCTTACAGGACCATGATTTTTTTCTTCTTCCTGTCCATAGTACTTAGCCCAGCTTGAAATATCCCTGCCTGCCAGTTTTAAAAATACAAACAAAACCAAGTCTAAATGCTTCATCAGTATTCTTCATTTTTGCCCAAAACTACACAATATATATTCTCTGAAGTGGGCCTTCACTTCTGGAATTCCTTTCCTAGTATAGTAAAAGTATGTTAAGACCCATACTCAGTATTTGTATTTCAGGTCTAGTCTGAAGTAGATGACCTCAGACAAAGAGAAGAAAAACCTTAAAATACTAGCCCTATTTGCATACAGAACCCAGTTGCATTTTTATGCAAGTTCCCAATGTTAGAGGAAACTTAAAGCTGTTGTACAGTAGTATCACACAATTGTAGTGAGTTACTGCAAACCAGTAGCATATTATTAAGCAAAGACACTATGTTTAAGATTCAACAGGAAAGATACCATTTGGAGTGTTCCAACTCTCAAGTCTTCTTGTACTCTATTAAGTATAGGAAAGTAGATGCTTTGACACTAGCTCTAAGGATTCCTATTACAGTCTGGTTAGTCTGTCAAGCACCATAGACCCTCTTTCTTTTATTATAGGTAGTTATAGCCAAGGACTCAATAGCCCAGGGCCACTATTTCCTAGTTATCGTTGTTTCCCCTCTGCAACAAAAGTCCATGCAGATCCAACTTTAATACTATCGCTGAAGAGGAGACACTGAAGTTCGAAAATTGCTGTTAACTGAGCCCAGACACTGTGGCTCCTACATGAAGTATAGCCTTTCCTATGCTTGCGCAGAGATAGGAGACAGAAGTGTTTCTCAGAAACAGTTTAAAAATAGGATCTGACAACTGCCCAGCATGCCTTTATAAGCTTATGACCTTGCTCCAGCATGTGAATGTTGTGGTAATGGAGCACAGCTTTGGAGATGAATTCACAGCATAACACCACCCTGATAGAGGCAAGTGTTTCATTATGTGAAGAGTAGTCTTCTAAATCAGGATAGCTGTGACAATGAAATTTCAAGTAACACGCTCTTATAAAGTTTTCCAGTTAGAAGGGCCATAGTTCTTCTGGATGGAATTTGAGACAACTTACCCTCTCTTAGCAGATAAGACTACATTGAGTTATCTATCATCAGCCTGACAACACTGGGTCACAGTCTTTGCGGCCCAAAATGAAGCAGCACAACCACTGCACAGTTTAGCACTTGCTGAGGAATAAAGCTGGTAACAGACCTCTTAGGCTACAGACTAAATTACTCTCTCAATCTCATAACTAGCTATAGTCTCAGTGTCTCTTCGAGCAATTGCTTTGCCTGCACTAATAAAGCAGCACAGCTCTGCATCTCCAGTGTTGGGCTTGTGGGGTTTTTTTTTTTTTTTTTTTTTTAAGAAAACCATCACTTCACTTAAATTTGGGAAATCACCTGACAGTCATCTAACCTGATAAGCAAAGCCAGGAGCATGGAAGGCAAGGAAAAGACGGTGTTTAGCACAAGAATTAGAGGGCAAGGCTTGTTTTCCAGATAGCTCTTCAGCTCAAGTTGTTCTTGTGCCCTCCCCACCAGTTTTGACACACCCCAGAACTGCCACACAACATGGTTCTGGACTTGTATTTGGCTGGTGCTAACACTGGATCAGGCAGCTATCAAAGATCCATACACATGACAACCAACTGCACAAAAAGACACATACTAATTTCTGTAGATCAGATACTAAGAATTGAACTCCACCAATACAAAGCTTAATTAGTTGCCAATCTACTGAAATTTGCAGGAAGCAAATCCATTATTATAGCGGTGGCATATTATATTACATAGTGGTACTCCATGTCAGAAAGCTACCCATTCTGTGTATACCATTCTGCTCTCTGACTTCTGTACTTCTGAAACTGTTTGAGTCCCAACATGCCACATTGAGTAGGACTACAGCAGTCTTCAAAAGCTAAGCCTTTGAAAAGACATGAAATACTGCTGCACTCAAGCTGCACTTCTACTTTGAAAACCTACTGCATGACTGCATCATTAACAAGCTAGCAGATGGTGCTTCCATACTTGACCACAGGACTGCAGGAAATTTATTTGTTCAGCCTCTGGTTGCTCCCCAACCTTATTAAAAAGCTCCCTCCAGACAAGTCACAGTAAGTAGTTTCAATGGAGATAAGGAAACTCTTTTGTCCAACACTTAATAGCCACAGAAATATAGCAGCTAATTTTTGTTTGGTTTCCAAGCTTACAAGCAACACAAACGCTTTCTCTATGACAGGATCACCTCCAGTTGCAGTTTTGGGATGCTGGGGCCCACAGTTCACTAACTTCCTGACTCTGGCACAGCCCAGCTCTCAGAAAGTGGCAGTATTTCCCACCATTTTATTCCTAGAGATCCTCAAGAACAACCATTGTGCTTATACTGCCTGCATGTTAACACTCACTGAAGAACGATTTAATTGCTGGTTATTTTCAGGATCTTCAAAGAACTTATTGATAGGGCTTCAGGGCTAGTGGTCTATTATGATCAGGTCAGACCACCACCTTACTTACAAAAGTAACTACACAGAGCTTAATACTGCTCTCCCAAATAACCAGAAGTTCATTCGAAAGATGACTTCAAATAACAAGGTCATGCTAGAAGGAAAAAACCACTGGCCCACTTCACCACCCAAAGGTCATACCAGTGAGCTGGACTTGGTGCAAATTCCCACTAATCCTGGGATTAGCAGGCCAACAACTGCTTTAAACCTGCTCCTTTAAGTGAGGAACTCAACTGTTAAGAATTATAGAACCGGCCAATAACTTGTTTTTCTTCTGAAGAAAAACTCTGCTAGTCTCAACTTTCAGAAGAGCTCATCATAACACAAAGCCTGAAGCAGCATGCAAAGCAAGTTCCTGCCCTATCCTGCTGCTGTTCAAGCCTTGAACAGAGTCTTTCCACATCCAGACGGCCAAAGCGATCAGTCACCTGACCTGCTCTATTACATGCAAATAACGCATATTCATTTGGCTAGTGACCACTGTGACCCACAGGTGCCACCTTTTCTTTAAGACTAGCTCAGAACTCATCCAGTAAAAGTAATTCTTCACAGAATACTCTAGCTATTAGATTATCAGCCACTTTTAGAAGAAGCAAGCCTATTCCAAGTTTTACCCTGTTCCAACAAAATAAGCTCCTTAAATCCAAAATCCTGAGAGTACTTAAGTAGACTACAACTGAGAAGAAATACCATTTCACTTATTTTTGTAAGCTATCATTTCAGTGAATCTGAAATGATCTTGCCATCTAACAACTGCAGGTCAATCTAGCAGTGCCTTACATATTCTTACCAAGTTTCAACCTTTTTCTTTTAGAGTGTGCTTAACTCCTTAAACAGCGATTCTGGCTGCAGTAGCCAAGTGCCTGTAAGAGTTGCCTCTCAAAATTCCCTAAGAACTGTATCTTTGCTGAGAAAAAAACACACCTAATTTCACTAACAGTCAAAACCTGTGCATCTCCATTCTCCCACATCTGCTTCTTCCTACTCTTGTTCAAGCCAGAGTGTTTGCAAAGCCACACAACAAACACTCACATTAGAAAACCATCCACTACAGTTAGGCTTATGCTAGATCCATTCTTCTCTTCTACTTCCCACATGACCACTTGCACCATCAAAAAAGGGGTGGTGCAGAAACAAGAATGAACAGCTGGGAAAAGGTGCAGGATCATCTTTCAGCATGAGCACCACTTCAACTGTTTCAACTATGGCATTAATGCATTACTCAGATCTATTACACTGTTAGTATCTCTCTCCTTTCTCCCCTAAATACCCTTGACCTCCTGTCAGTCCCTTTGTAAGGCTAAAAGTAAACAGCAGTGTTTAAATAACAGGTCTTAGCAAAGGCACAGACCACATATACATGCACAGACAGGCTATCATAGCAAGTTAGAACCACAAGTCTAACTGCTGGAGAGCATCCAGTCAACTGAAATATCCTTATTAAAATGGAAGAATTGTAGTTCAGTAGAAATTGTTCCTCTCCCTGGTAGGCTACCATAAATGCAAGCTACATGGCTGTTTTTACCCAGTCTCCCTCTCCTACAGCTCCTTTCCTTCCCCTCACCTTCCAGATTAAGACACAGCTTGCATGAGACTGGCCTTTGGACAAACCTCCTCCCCTGAGGTTCCTGACTCAAAGTAGTATGCACATTTGTTTTTTACTCATCTCCTGCAGAAGTAATTCAGAACACATCAGACATTGTTTTGAGACCGCATTGCAACACTACTGGAGCTACTGCTTCTTTGAAAGTAGCTAATACTGCTTCCATAATAACAGCTAGTAAAACAATCCTGAAACAAACAAGAAAATATTATGAGCTCGTTAAAACTTGCTTTCATTTCTATAGCTCCATAAAAGCATAGAGACACCTCAATTCAAGTACTGCTGCAACAAGCTACCAGTTACACAGAGAACTTTTAAAGTAGTTTACTTCTTGGTTTTCAAGGAAAATCTGGTATTAACATGAGCTATCTGAAAGGGTACTTTAAGAATTAAAGCTCTAGCTGCCATAGTGAAACTTTTGATTTCCAGGCATCCTATGTAAACCACTTTAACATGAACATCCAAACTGTTCCCTTACAGTGAGGTAGACAACTACTCCCTATTTCATAGCCACAGAATACATGCCCACATTCAAGTACTAATAAAATAGAAATGTGTTTTTTCCTCATCTTCAGTTCAAATGAATGTTCTTCATTTAACACACGCTGCAAGGAAATACTCACAATGTCAGGTCCCAAATAAATCTGTTCTGTATCAAAAGAACCATTGTACACTGAAAGCCTCTCTGGAAGCTTCCATTACAAAGGGAGTATTTACCTTGTGTCTTACTATGCCTACACAAGAAGAATTAGTAATCCATGCACTCAAATGTTTGGTCAACAAACTAACTGCCTCCTCATAACACCATTTCCAGTAAGTTTTTTTTTTTTTTTAAAAAAAATCCTCCCAACCTCTAGGACTCAAGAATCCTGCTCTTTACAGCAGTCTGCACAGAACAAAATTGGCTGGCGCAACACTTGGCTGACAGCCACCATCTGACAGTCAAAAAAAAAAAAGGGGGAGCTGTTCTTTTAGGAAGCAGATCTTATATCCTAAAAGCTAGGCTCAAATGAGACTCCAGATTTTCGAGAGCTTCACATTGTGTCATCCTTAATTACAGTCTCCTCCATTTCTTTCCTGGTATCCTTTATATAACCTACAAAGGAAAAATGTAGCAGTATTAGATGCTTGCAATCCTGTTCTACCCCTCCCGCCACAACACACAGATGCCCTGCAGGCTGTATCTGCAACTCATACAGACTACTTACAGGAGTCCCCAGTCGCTTCTTATGTAACTGGGCTCCACCTCACCGTACCCCTTATGTAACACGTATTAAGGAGCATCTATTATACAGGAACCTTCTATATTAGTCATATGCTCAGTTACTTTCATTCCAGTAGTTCTCACACAACACATTCACCAAATATTCAAGCTCTATCCCCCACTAGATTACTATCGTGGAGGAAAAAAGAAGGAAAAAAAAATTCACATCTGGGGACAGACTAAGAACAGAAAGAGTGCTGTGAAATGTATCTAAACAGAACAAGCCACCACCCTTAAAGCATTAGCAATTTAAACTGTTAATTTGTTCGTTGGGTTAGATGCATAAGCTAAATTTACACCCTGCCACACATGAAAAAGACATGGGAACTAGCATTGAATTGCTTTGAGAACCTGAGAACCCCACCCAAACAGTAACATGAGTTGCATTCCTTAAAGAAAAAAAGCGTTAGGATTGGAAAACACACATTTTTCACTCCCCCCTCCATCAGAATGCTGAAATAAAAAAGACCCAGAAAATGTACTTGCCAAGCTTCCAAGCCTACCCAGACCTGTGACAAGTCCATTTTCCTATGAACCTCAGAAAATAAGACATGGGGCATTGTCACGATATTTGCATACCATACTTTTCATTCGCACTAAATATATACTTAAATCCCTGCGTTAAAGATGCAGGCCATCCACGGCCTAACTTTGTAATACACACCACATTACCCCACAGAAAAGCTGCTCAACTCCTACAACAGGATCCAACAACATACAGATAAAAGAATATCGCCCCGTTTTTCCGTAACAAGATTCCGTTCAAATAGAATAAAGTCATTAATAGCTTGCAGATTTTTCCTTAGGCCCCCGGGCAAAGCAACACTGGGAATGCGACGACCTCCTCCTCAGAAGAACAGCTCCGCATAGCCTATACATCTTCCTTAGCTGCTTTAATGAGGTCATTTAAACATCACTTAAACCGACCCTTTCAGTAAATTACTCGGTAAGAACCATCCTATGATTCCGGGGAACCTAACTTACAGATCAAAGCGCCCTCGTACGCGAGAAGGGGAAGCCGAGCGAACGCGGGCGCCATTTCCGTTAGCACGCCCGGCCGCGGGCAGGCCCAGCGCGGGAGCCGCGCACCGCCTGCTCCCACACTCGGGCGGAGCGAGTAGGCGCCAAGGGGGAACTTTCCCTTGCGGTGGGTAAAGCCTTACGCAGAGAGGGGGCGGAATGGCAAGCTTCCCCCGAGAGCAGCTACACCCTGGAGATGGGTGGAGAGTAAGGAGAAAAGCGAGAACCTTCCTCAGCAGGAGCTACACCCTCGTGCGTAAAGTTAATGGGGGAAGGGAAATGGGAACCAACGCGAAAGGGGGGGGGGAGGGAAGCCCGGCCTCCCCCGGGCAGCCGCCGCCGCCTCAGCCAGCTTGGTCTGCAGCCAAACCCCACAAGAATGCAACGCGGTCACATGACCTCCGGCGGACGTGCAACTCCCTTCCCTCTCCAGGGAGACCCTGCGCCATCTTGTACTGACGCAGTTACAAAAGCAGGCACGAGTTGCTCCTCTCTCGCTCTTCCCCCGCTCCTCACAGCCCCAGCACTGTTTAGGAAGGAGAAGCCAAGGCCTGGTCCTGCTTTCCTTTTCACCAGCTCTTCGAGGATCCCCCGCCCGTGAAGTCCTCCCTCGCGCTGGGATCATGGCGCCCGTTTACTCCCTTTGCACCAGCCTC
>NW_009616023.1:47473-47691 GCF_000690535.1 Cariama cristata
AGATCCTTGCCCCGCGGCTCCCTCCGGCCGCAGCAGCAGCTGTTTAGAGCCCCAAACTCTCTCTGCCCAAGGTGGGGGGGGACTCTAGTCTATGGCGCTGCTGCTAACTGCTTCTCCAGTCACCCGATTGTGGCGGCTCCATCGAGGCAGGGTAAGAGCTGCCAGCCCAGCTTTTATCTGGTGCCCCGAGTTTGCGCACTGAAGGAGGCTCGCTCAGC
>NW_009616024.1:0-16255 GCF_000690535.1 Cariama cristata
GGTTTTTTTCCCCTTCTTAAATCTGTTATACCAGAGGTGCTACTACTATCGTTTATGGGCTCGGCTTTGACCAGCAGTGGGTCTGTCTTGGAGCTGGTTGGCATTGGTTCCATCGGACATCAGAAGCTTCTAGCAACTTCTCACAGAAGCCACTCCTGTAAGCTCCCCACTACCAAAACCTTGCCATGCAAACGCAATACAACCCCACTTAGGTATAGTAGTTTTCATAGCTGTACATCTAAGAACTGTGTGTAAGATATCAAACTGAAAGTTTTCCTCAACAAATGAATGGTGTATGAATGAATATGAAGAATCTTGGAAGCTGGATTAGGCCCAGCCTTGCAGATACCTGGCATGGAACCTGGCATGTTTGCAGAGGGGACCTGAGCACTGCAGGTATGATCTCTGTACTGGGTGCACTACAGAGTTTTACCTAGTCTCCCAGCAGGTTTACTTTCCCATGTAGGAATGAGGTTTGGAGCCATCCCTGCTCACTTTTTATGAAACCCTCTTCTTCATCCTCTAAAGCCAGGACTTCAGGTGGGGACACCTGTGTTTCACAGCAATTCTCTGAAGATGGCTTACTTTAGTTCAGTATCTGTCATCCCGTTCCCATAGGGCGAAACAAGATTATTCAGTTAGTCAGGAACCTGCCAGTTTTTGTAACATAAAGTAATGTTTACTCAGAAGAACATACTAAATCAAAAATGTATAATAAAACAACAGTAATTACAAACATATATATATTTTTCTAACTTGCTGGGAGTCACTGTGCTATTTCAGACCCTCTTGCAGAGCCCGTCTCTCTTGGTCGCAGCTTCTCACTGGGTTTCTGATTCGAGAGCAAGTGTTGTCTCGCTCTGAACCTTGTCAAGGTTGGCCATTCCACACAATTGCAGGTCTGTTACCTGCCAGGCTTTTTGACCCACATCAATGTATGTGTTTTCCTCGGGGAGCTGCTTATAGGTAGATGTTCCCTGTCTTATGAATGTGAACTCACAGTCACTTACTCCAGTTCTTGCCAAGGCTATATGACCCAGCCCCCAAGCACTGCCACCAACCTGTCCAAAAATATATGGCTGATGAGTCAAATTGTGTCTGCAACATCTCACTTACCAGAGTCCTTTCTTTGCACGGCCCTTTGCAGAATCAGTAGTGAGGGTGCCAGTCTCCTGGGAGCTCTTTCATGGGCTATATTGTGCCCTGGTCTGCATGCAGACATGCTACAGGAGTGCCTGGCATGCCTAAAAAAGTCATTGAGAATGCCTTTGGTTTGCTGTGGAGGAGTCCAGGAAAGCTGCTTTTGCCCTTTCGGACTGGACGTAGAGGCTGCACAGCAGACTTTGAGGTATGAAGGAAAGGATGTACATATCCCTTCAGCCACTCTCTCTCTCTGCATCCAGAGGTGCAGGGTTGAAGGCCCAAGAACAACTCAGGAAGGACAAACATGGCTTTGACCCCTCTTTGTGCCAGTGCCCGGTGCAAGCTGTGACCTTGTCTCACACTGTGCAGGCCAGAGTCCCCGTAACTCTCTGGATTTTCTGGCTCGAACCTCCCCACTCCCTCCCTGAGTCTTGCTTCTGCCCTGGTCCTTCTGATGGTCTTTGGGATGGTCAGTGGTAGGCAGACACTTGCAGAAGTAATTTTTACAAACATATATTTAGCTTTCTTAGATGTCCTGTAATGTCATAGCAATTTATAGAGGGCTGGATGGAGACAGCCTAACATTTCTCCCACAGTTACCCCACTGCTGTGGCCAGCTTTGCCCCAGCTGCAGTGTGCTGGTCACCCTGAGGTGTCTGTCACCACAGACAAGGGACCAGGAAGCCTTGGCACACAACCACCCTCCATCTGAGCTCTGCCTCAGTGGGTGCAGACGTGGGGTTATAAATACATCCCTCGTCCCACAAACCTTTTCTCGTTTTTGCAGAAGAAATTGAAATAAGGTGGTGATCCAGTGATTCATTCCTCAGAGCATCAAACCTCAGAGAACATCTAGATCCTCTCCTGACCCCACAGTGGGTCCTGACCTAAACAACACCCAAAGCATCTTCAAACCCATATGCTTTGCAGAACAAATGAGGGAACCAACTTGCCTGTGACCTGCATGGCACCACAAAATCTTCTTGCTGACTGCAGTTTCACATGGTTCAGAAACATGGCAGTAAGCAGTCTCACAGCCTTGCATCCCCCTCCTTTGCTAGTGGTATCGCAGGACAGCCAAATCAGTTCTCCCATAATGAGTTTCAATTTTGTCAGGCAGATGAACCTGTGGCTCTTACAGTAGTTGGCTTTGTGCATGCAAAAACATTAGACTAGATGTTTCAACATCAGCCTCTCAGCTTTCATTTACTTAATAGTGTCTATTACCTGCCTTATTAAAGTATTCATCTGAGTATTGCAAGGCATTGTATAAAGATCAGAAAATGGAAAGCAAGGTACCAGCCAATCCCATAAACTCAGGAGAGCTCCTAGCTCCCCATAACCCTTGCTGTACAGCACGTTTTGTTGCCCACTATTATGAATTATTGTAATAAGTGGTCTGAGGGCTCAGGCTGAAAGACTTCAGGCTTCATCTGAAATGAAATCAGTTAAATTGGCTTGATTCAAACAGAATTTGGAAGTCTGTGCCAGTGAAGGCTAGCATAGGAAAATGAGTCTGGTTGCTTCTACAAGGGAAAAAAGAGATCTTTGAAAGCCATGGAAACAGTGACTAATTGCAGTATAATCAACAGAAATGAGATTCAGGTTTTAAAAGGGTAGTGGCCGTTCCCTCTACTTATGTAGAAATAATTTAGCTGTTTTCTAATTGTGCCCCAAATTGTTCTTGTGAGATGGATATTTTAAAATTGATCTCCTCTGACTAAAAAGCAAGAGCCTTGGTGAAAAAAAAAATCAAAACCCACATTAAAGGAAAAGCCTGTGAATAGTCAAAGGCCACAGTGACACAGATAGCATCTGCTGTCATCCGGTGGAGCTGAACCAGGATGCACACATTTCAAAGCCTTAATCACTGTTCATGATGTCACCAAAATGCTATTAGGATAAAAATAGTGACATTGAAACTCCTGATTTTCCACAACATTCACTTCAAAGACTTTGGCTCTATGACACAGCAGTGTCTCGTGGCTTATGCAGATATCTAGTGAGCAAGTTGACTAATCAGCGGGAGGGACTCAATTTAGGAGCTCTCTAAATAAAACTGTGCGTTTCGCCCTTGTCCACTGAATTGCAGAAGAAACTTAAAAATCTTCCTGTTGAGACTCAAGACTGTGGTTTGAAAGCAGGGCAGATTCTGGTGTCAGGCGTGCCATCTTTGTCTGGGCAGCAGGAGCCGGGGTGGCTGTGGGCAGTGCAGGGAGCTGCTGAGATTTTGAGGCAGCATCCTCCTGAGGAGTGCTGGTGCTACAGGGCTTGGAGGGTGCTGGCTTGGTGCCAGGTCCTCAGCCACCCTGTGAACCCCCAAACAGGGACCCATGGGGCAGGCAGTGCAGCTCGCAGCCCCTTACAAGCTATCTGGGGTCTTCTGCTCTTCAGAAGAGGTGGGCTCAAAGGATGAACAAAGCACTTTCAGGGTTCAGGTGAGAGTGGCTGGTTCAGGCCCAAATTCCCTTGGGATAAAGGTCATTATCGAACCATCCCAGGGCACTGTACAAAGACCAGAAAAGTGAATACTTTCACCACTGCAGGCAGTGTTCTTTGGACACTGCTAAGTTCCTTGTCATGAAGCCTGGTGTGCTGTTTTCTTCTCTCACCTCTGTGTTGTGTGAGACCACAAAAAGTGCAGAACATTTGTCCTTTCTTTTCAGAATGCCCTTTATCTGCCTTTTTAAAAACGTTTTTCAGATCGTGCCCTTCCTCGAAACTCTGTGTCTAAACTTCTCAATTATGCAGAAGATCTCGGTAAGGTTTCTGGTATGCAGAGTACGTTCTGTGTGTTCCTGAGTTGGTCAGACTTTACCTGTTACATCTCATGTTACATTTAAGTTGTCTCTCTATAATACCAAGGTTGAAAAGGCTGCAACACAGAGATCCAGAGGCTACCACTGCGTTGACAGATAAAATGGACCTGGCCAGTTTCTCCTGAGGACAAGTGGCACAGTCTGACTTGTGTCCATATGCTAACCACAAACTACTGATTTAATGATTCACCTTACAGCACTGGGAACCCTCAGGTTCCTATTTCTTCACAAGTACAAGGTACAACCTTTTCAAATAGCACAGCTGCGGTGGCTGGAGGCACTAGTTCAGCTCAATAACTGCAGATTGGTATTTCAAGGAAAGCTGAAAACTAGGAGGACTCAGTTAACAGCTAAGGCATCTGAAGGGAGGTAGCCTCCTCCCTAGGTCAGGAATGGGCAGGGTGATATCCTCTTAAATCATTCCAAACCGTATTTAGACATGGCTTTTTCCTGAGACCCTTTGCTTTCTACCTCATTGCTGGGAGCTGTAATACATCCATGATGCACCTTTGCTTCACAGTATATTTTTCTCTACTCCACACCTAAGTTTGTGCTACCCACTGCATCCGCAAAGCTATGATTTACCAATAGCAGAATAGGGACTGATCCAAAGAAAACAGGAATTGCTATTATTGAAAGTCTAATGTATAGGTCTAACTTTTTTTGGTTGGTTGGGTTTTTATTTGTTTGTTTGTTTGTTTTGTGTTTTTTTTTTTCCTGCACGTTGCTGACTTGAGTCACTGTTACTAGTCATTGTTACTCTGGGATCCTGGCTGGCTGAATTTCTAACAGCTGATGGAGTCAAAGCAAAGGCTGATATGCAATGTCAGCAGCCCTATATAGATGCCGGACTAAGTCCATCATAACAGATCTTGTTCATTTTTTTTTAAAACCTGCATATCTGCACTTGTGCAAAACAGAGTCCGGATTAGCAGTCTCTGCCCTCACCCAGTTTTCCACTGGTCACTTCAGCTGCAAGGAAAAGAACCTCACCCTGTCCAAGGGCACTGGCGTGTGTCTGGGCTTGCAAGGACCGGCCACCAGATGACACTGTTACCCCTAAGAATTAACTTCCACGGGAGCAGATCCATCGAATTACGTCTCAGAAAAAGGGGATGAAGGAGCCTCCTGCACGCCGGGGGCAGACGGCTGCCTGAGCATCTTTGGGCATCCGGTGCCCATTCCTTTGGCCACCGTGACTGAGCATTGGACTGTCAGAAAGATAAATTTTGTGTCTTATCTGCAGCACTTCACTGCAGGTAAACTGCAGTCTTTGCTGTGCTTTATGTACATTAGTTTTCATTTACTTGCAGATAAACCTGGACCAAAGGATAACAAATGAGACAATATGTTTTCAACAAGTGCTGAGAATTACAAATTGATCCCTGTATTCTAGTTTATCCATCCAAAATCAATCCTGCTGATTCAGAAATGAAATTAGATAATGAGTTTGATTTGCAAGTAGTGGTACACCACCACAATTTTTCAAGCCTAAAATGCTGCTATCATCATTTTGAACTGCTGAAAATGTCACTGTTATAAAAAGTTATTCTTCTATCAAGGTTTCTCTTTCTTTTTTTTTTTTTTTTAGATTTTCCGCAATGAACAGTGTGTCTCATCTGTTCCCTGGAGCAAATTGATGCTCTTCCCCCATTAACCTTTGGGATGGAAGAGCCAAAGAGCATCAGCATTCTCCTTTCTGACACAATCCCTTCTGCTCTGGGCTTCATCCTGTCCAGGGCCAAATCCCTTTGGAGTTGCATGACTACTCACACCTTTTTTTTTTGTCTCCTGGGTTTCAGGTGGCCCCTGAGACGAAAGCAGTCATGAAGTGGTTGAGGTCTATCCCATTCGTGCTCTCTGCTAGCCTCCATGGGGGTGAGCTGGTTGTGACCTATCCTTATGACTATTCAAGGCATCCTATGGAAGAAAAAATGTTCTCCCCTACACCTGATGAGAAGGTAACATTGTTTTTGCAGGGTGAGCATATTAGTATGGTTTCCACGTGTGGAACTATGGAAGCTTTTTCTATTAACAAGTAACAAACTTTGATTTATTTAGATTGCATACATGTGTGTATATGTATGCATGTATGTATTAAACAAGTAATAAATCGCACGTTTATATATGTAAGGCATGTATATATACATATATAAAGTATGATTTATACACTTATTTAATGTACTTTAAAATATGGGGTCATTTACACACTATCATCTTGATCTGTAAAGATTTGCCCATGTTTTGTGAGGCCAAACATGATTTCACAAAGCACAGGTTAGGAAAAGCCAGGCTTTTACTATTTACAGGGTGTAGGCTGTGATATTTTTACCGCTGATTTTCAGAAGAAAAGGAACAAGCTTGACAAGCAGTGTTATTTCCTGTTGAAATCTGCAGGAAAAAAAAAAAAAAAAACAAAACAAAACAAAACAAAACAAACCAAAACAAAAAAACGACTGGCTGCCGTATGGTGGCAGCCTTGTAACATTTATTCCAGGTCAGATGAATGGGAATGGTTTTCCCGTCTCGTCCCTGGAGAGTTCCCCATTTGGGACTCACTGTAAATCTTCTGTGAAATTTTTTGCCATCTTTCCTGTTTCCCTTTGGTTTTCTCCATCTAGTATTCATTGCCGACATGTCCACTAGGAGAACAGCTAGTTTTTCAGCCTTCTAGCATATGTTAAAAATGTCCCTGGCCTCTTAAGAGAAAGTGGTTCTTTCTGTAACAAACAGCAGTTGAAAATAGTCACAAGTTGATCTTTGACTTGAAGCATCCGTTATCTTTGAGCATACCTCTGGGTTGACTTCTTCTAAAGTGACAGTTCTCACCAGCATATATTAAATATTTAAATATTTATGAATGTTAAACATTTTCTATATCAATCCGTTTCTTCTGAGCTGTATGATACCTACTGACTATGTGTGTATGACAATAATATAGCAGTAAAATACACCAGGCACTGCACGGTAAAAAGCCCATGTAAGAAATATCTGGTGGGTTGTAATGAAAGCTACAGAAGCTCTTGGTGAGGACTAGGTGAAATCATAAACCTGTGCACTTATATCCCATCACCTGGGCTAGAGGCATCCTGATTTACGTGTAGATGGCGGAGGAATATGGCCGTGTGTGCCTTATCAAGCAGTTCAGCTGTGGCATGGAAGGACAGCAGTCCCTCCATCATCTCCAGTCAGGGACAGCACGAGTGTTTTGGGTGAAACAACGCAGTCAAAGTCACATGGACAAAGTGCTCCATATCAATGCAGTGCTCAACTAGGCAAGACCTAATGGCATCCCTGGTTTGCGACAGTGTGAGACAAAGGACCTCAGGCCGGTGACTGCTGCATAGTCATTGGCTGCAAAGCCTGGGAAGTTAGCTACAAACTTGGAAGTTTAAAATGTACAGGAGAGGGCTGGTCCTCCATTAAAAGCAGTTTTTCGTATGAGTCAGCACAGGAACCTTAACAACACTATCGGTATCACTTTAAATTTTGCCCAGAAAGTTATAAAACCTATGCTTGTGAAGTGACCTGCATTTAAGTAATGTCATCTGCAGCTGCTGCTGCCAAGAAGCCTGCATCCTGAAATATAGCAACTTGTTTTAGCTGCCGCACATTAGCCATAACCCTTGTTCTGACAGCTGACCTGTCGAATTTGCCGTGCAAGGGGAAACAAGACATGTTTGCACCCTTGCCTGCAGCACAGGGTGAAATACTGCAGTACAGATAATGACCAGATATTAAAAAGTCAGATTCTGCGAAGTACATTCAAACCAGGTTGCCCTGTTTGAAAATGCATCTGGGTGCCGCCACCTGCCTTTGTCCCTCATAGTGTATATGCAGTAGCACGAGGATTGTCTTGGCACCTGCTCCAAGACACTGCAGATTTCAGGCCTCTTTAACCTGCATCACAACCTGGGCTGGTACCTGCTGACATCAAGGAGTCTCAAAGATGGACAAAGTCCTTATACTCACATTTTTGCATTTGGTTCAGCCCACCTAGTCCAGAACTTTCCTATTTTTTGGCTTTTGTTGAGATGGATGTTTTTAGCAGGCTCTTCTTGCTTTGTGTTACACAAGAAGCTGCATTGATGCCTGTGCTCACCAGAACAGAAAGCTGCAGATCGAGTCAAGTTCAGTCCCTTTGCTGAACAGAAATGCTCCCTTCCCTCCCCCTGAAAAACTCAATCTGTGACAGTCAGTGGGCTAAAAGTGCTGGCCAAGGTAACAGCACTGACCTCATTTTACCAAATGAAGCATCATGCTTCTAAAGTCACAAGGATTCCTCTGTGGTTTTGCCCTTTTTATTCCACTGTATTACACCTAAACGTCTAAGCTTTTTGATGTCCATGACTAGTCATACATTAGCTGCTAAGTGATAATAAATGTATTGCTATCTGAGCACTTTAACTTTTTTTTTTTTTAAAGTTAAACTTTTTCTTTTCTTTAAATGAAGTTCACTTGATTTTGGATTTCTCACTTTCTCTTCTCACTACCACCCATCTTTGTTCACTTGCATTGGTGGCCAGGCAAAAGCCCTACGCCTCTTGGTGTGAAACCAGAGAATAAAGACTTGGTCACTGGAAATAAAACATCTGCAGATGTCTTTAGGAAAGGTGAGGAGCATACTCCTAAGTCACATAGGTAACTTCTAAACTTTTAGCAAATATTTTCCACAGGAGGTTTAGAACTGGGACCCAAATTCCGGTAGAAACTAAAGATATTAGGCAAAACACCAAATTATTGGCAGTAGAAGTTCTTCTCAACATATTTAATTAACATCCATTTCTTTCCAGGAGAATTTTGAAGGGGACTTAATTGTCTGGGCTGGGTAATACTTACACACATAGGAAGTCAAGCCAGATGCAAAAGTATTTTATATTAAGTCAGGATTTTTAGTGTCTGCTTGTCAGAAGTATTTTGGTAAATTGTCTTTACACTTACACAACACTCTGTCCGCCTTTCCTTGGGCACCTACCTGATCCCATAACTGGCTCAGCTTTGTAATTATTAGAAGCATTCGTAAATATTAGATCAAAGTTGTGTGCTTGGTCATTTTGGTCTTTATCCTTGATGACAACATCAAGGATAAAGTTTTAGGATTACTTCTGAAAATAGGATTTTAGCCACCCAACTTCTTGCACACGTTGTCTTAAGCATTACGCAATGAAACACGTGATAGTGAGTAGTAGGATCTAGTAGCATCTGATAATTGCTGTCACGTCAATGTCTAAATCTGAAAATATAGCTTTGTAGATAAGGTTCAAATAAACAAAAAGGAGAGAGGGGAGAAATCCCTCAAAGTTGAAATAAACATTGGAGAAAAACAGCAGGAACCTGATTCAGAGAAATGGTTTCTGCAGATGACTGCTGTTTCCTCTGTCTTCACTACATGTACCTGTCACTTTTCCTTTCTGGGTGGTGGCTCCTCTGCTCTTTATCAGTATCAACACTCTTAGGAAATCAGTGGTGACATCCTCCATCATCACATGCTCTCCTTCGCTTTTTAGGAATGATTTCTGCCCCACAAAAAAGAAACTGTCATTGAGATCAAACTGGCAGGTTGTCTTATATGAGTGATAAGTGTAAAGCAAATTGACACTGTCTATTTTAAACAGCAGCAGCCAGTGTGAAGATCTGGTTGGGCTGACACTGGTGTAAGTATTTTTGAAAGGGTAAAAATAGCAAGAGCTAAAACATATCAGGGAAAGCTGATTTCAGCTTTAAAACCTAGGACTTGAAGTACAACCAGACAAGTCATCTACTCCTGCCCCAGATGATAGATTGAAGCCAACTATCACAAAATTCACCAGTATTTAATGTTGTCTCTGGCTAAACGTATTGGATTGCAGAGAAGGACCTTGGAGAAGACAAGTGAAAAATTCCTGACAGAATATCGTTGCATGGAGTTTCACCCCCTCCATCAGGCTCGAGGACCCAGGGTGGCTCATGGTCTGGGCTCACATCAGCAATGGTTACGAGCAGCAATGGCAACGTTTACAGTTTGTAAAAGTAAATGTATTTCTAACCCTTTTGTTACAGATGTTTAAAATGCTGGCTAAAGCCTACGCAGATGCACATCCAGTCATCTCGGACCGATCTGAACTTCGTTGCGGTGGAAATTTTGTAAAACGCGGAGGTATTATAAATGGTGCTGAGTGGTACAGCTTCACTGGAGGTAAAACCACTTTACCATCATATCAAGTGAGGTAAAACCTCTATATGACTTTTATGAGACACAAGGGTTTGAAAGAAATAATTGTATTCATTTCAGTTTATGTCAAACCCCTGCTAAACATACCTTATAAGGGATTTAAGTAGCAAAATGTATGTTGGTAACATTTATATTCAGACACCATGAGACTTATTGAGTCCTCATACGACCTGAGAAAAGCTAGCAACTTATACAAGGGTTAAATATATTATTGCATATAATACCATATAATACCATTATAGTTTTCAAATCTGAAATGTAGAAATGCTCTTATTCCTTAGTGGCATGAACTTGAATCCATCTTGCAGACTATGCAAGTGTTTCTTTTTCAATCTGTTTAAATAAACTCTTTTTGAGGAAAAACTACAATGGAGACAAACATCCCATTCATATGTACTTGGGTTGCTAATTTGAATTCCCCAATAATAGTATCTAGTTTTCTTCAGGATTCCTGAAATACTGGCATGGATGACATATCAGTATTCATAAATTTTCAGCAGTACTTCAGCTGCGTTTTCAAATAGGACTCAGTTGAAACCCCCCAAAATTATGTTGAAACTAGGCATTTAGAAAGCTTTGGGGCATGAGTGAGAATTAGGTTTAAATATCTTCACTTACATTCTCCTGAAAATTATATCCAATGTCTTTCATATACAAACAGTTTTGAACATACTAATGGCAAAAGGTCATCTCTTTGCTGGTGATCCTTGGCAATCACCTCTGATACAGCCGATTATCCAGTTTCCATGATTGACCAATCCTTATCTCTCTATTGCTACTTCTTGGTCAGGTGAATAATAATTTAAAATTATGCTTTTTCACCAGAAAGAACTGTCATTGTCATTATTTAATTCATAGTTGAAATGAGTTGTAGAATTCTGAATTTGTTGAATACTTCTTATATTTTGGCCAAGCACCCTCTTTAGAATATATTCATCCATACCCACAGGGACTGCGTTCAGCTGACTGCAGCAGCAAAGCTCCAGTTAAGGGTTACATGACTTGTTCATGATCTCTCCTTTTTATTTTTAAACCAATAGGTATGGCAGATTTTAATTACCTTCACACAAATTGTTTTGAAGTTACCGTGGAGGTAGGATGTGAAAAATTTCCTTTGGAGGAAGAACTGTTTACAATCTGGCATGAAAACAGAGATGCCCTTCTGAATTACATGGAAATGGTATGGCTTTGCTTTTACAGACTTTTGTGCTTACAGTTTTTTTTCTTCATTCTTTGTCAATATTCATTTCTCTACTGTTTCCCTGCTTAGTTACTGAGATAGCCCTGAATCAATCATCACGCTCTACTGGGGACCCTGGTGCCTTGTTTTGTCTAGCAGGAGACACAGATAATATTTTACCTATATTGCAGGAAGAATGGAGATTGAGGACTATAAAGGCCTTGAAAACAGCGAAAAACGGGAGTTATCTGTAAATACTTTGTGCAACATTATAAATCAACTGTCCAGAATTTAATGCTAGAGAAAACCCATCTATTCAGAAAAACATGAATCAACCTTTCTCTTTAAGATTAAACCAACAAAATCTGCTTTCCAGAGAGCTTGCTGGAATTTTTTCCTTTCCATATTCCATGTTTGTAGCCCAAACCCTGCTACGCGGCAGCAGATTTAGATTCAGCTAAAATGGAGAGGTTCTAAGTATCTTGTTAGAAATGCCGTTTCCACACTTTTCAGCTTGATTTCTTGATGAAAGTAGTTAAAAAAGATCTAAAGTCTGATCTTCTAGAAGAACAACTGTATGTCTGTGAGCATTAAAACATTCCATTTAAAAGTAATTTTTAATAATACATTTAAGCTCAGCAAAAACAAATACCTCACTGACAATAAGTAAGTGAACACAGAAACACAAGTTGCTCATCTTTCTCTCAGCCATTAGTAGAATAGCTTTCTGTCATGCCTTATTTTGATAGAGTACGCAGTAATTTAAAATTGTTAGGAGTGTTTTTATGGCCTTTCTAAGCAACCTCTTGCTACTTGTGGTAAGTATTATCATTCAATAAAGTCTACAGTACAGACCACCAAACTCATTTCATTTTACAGCTGTCTGATGAAAATCAGTTTTAGTGAATCCAAATGGAGCTGGGTTAAATCCATATATATTGCAATTGAAGTCTTCAAGATGTAAAGATTTTTATAGTGTGAGATACTGTAGAAGTCTATGCCGGAAAAGCTTTTTGAGTAAATGCAGGACAGTAAGCAAAACAACTTTGTAGATAAGGATGACTGAATTACTCCCGATAAGGATTAAGTCTGCCATAACCAATTCAAACTTTTCTTACCCTGATACATACCAGGCTGTTTGGTGTGTGTACAAATCTACTTGGCTTAACACGCAGAAGTAGAATTCATTTTCATAAATGCTGATTTCTTCTCCCTATCAGAAGTGATAACAAAACACTCTCCCAAACTTATGTGGCCTAGATTTGAGACAAAATGAAAAAATAGTATATTTACTAGAATAAAACAAATCAACATTGTTAACGAAATTTCGATTTTGTCGTTTTTATCCTGTCATGTTGTAATTGCAAAATTATTATTGAAGTTAGATGAGGTCATACTACTTTGAGTATGTCTACACTGTAAATTAAGTTTGGGTCTGAGATGACTCTTCTGACCAGATTTCCCCACTATCCATATGATAAATCCTCAAGTCCATGCTGAAAAGCTAATTACAGTGCTTCATCATAATAGTTCTTAGGGGACAGCTTTCAAGTCCTTATACTGAGTTGTTCCTAAACCCTCCAGTGAATAGCTCCGCTCAGTACAGGACGGCTGTTTAACAAAAGCAGCGACAGCCTCACCTTAAATAAAAAACTGCTGTCCCTAGACTAGACTTTTTTTCCCCAGCTTCATATTAAGAATTACTGTAAAGTTGGATATTTTAGTGTTTATTTTCAAACATCTCTATATTCCAACGGAAAAGCAAATATATTTTTCCATTGTTTTGATGCTTTGTTCTTTTGTCGACTCTTCTTTTGTGACAAAGGATAATGGGGAGGGAAAAATGAGAGGAAGAGAAAGAAAGAGGGGGGAAACGAAGTGAAGTATAGCTCAAGTTGATCGTAGCAGTTCAGGGGAAAATTCAATATGGAATTACTTTTCATTGTAAAAGATCAAATAGAGCTTCCAATAGAAAATATTTTCATTTCAGAAGGTTGCAAAAAAAAGAACCTTAAGAGATTTAATATTTAAATACTTGGATTTTTTTTCCTGTTTTGTTTCATTTTATTGAGCTTCAAATATAGTGAATCATTTCTGCACCTCATTGTATGACAGAATTCACATCACTCTTTAGTTTGTCACCAAGCATGTTTCTCATCAACTCAAGAAACTCAATTCTGTGCTTGTAGAAAAGGGAAAAAGGATATTATACACACTGCTATCGTGACATTCTGACTTGTAGTGAAGTGTAGGCAGCAGAGTGATGACGAGTCCCAAGTAGGTAAAATGATGCCTTCTCATTGTCTATAGAGAATCAAATTGTTTTTTAAAGCCTTAACTTTTCATTTCTTTGCGGTTCTGAGTCTAGGGCAGATGTTCAGAAACAGTCTTTAAATACTGTGGTAAGATCATGAGGTGCCAGTGATCTGTGCAGAAAAGGGTCTCTCAATGCAGAGCCACATACCTAGTCTAAAAAAGCTCTTGCTCAGTTATCCCTTTCCCTCAGTCCCCTTGGAGCTCCCAAAATAAAGGATGTGATCTGAAGGGGCATTAACGCCTGAGAGCCTCTATAATGGGTTGAACCTCTTGAAAGTTGTTTCCTCTCTACAGGGTTGTCCTTGTAGAAGATGAGGAGGTGATAATATAATAAATGACTCTCATCTATCTTTGCTTTGCTTTGTCAGGTTCATCGGGGGATAAAAGGAATTGTGTCTGATAAGTTTGGCAACCCAATAAAAAATGCTCGTATTTCAGTCAGGGGCATCCAACATGATGTCACCACAGGTAATATTTTTAGTTTGAGGTTTTTCCTGAGGCAAGGTGAAAGCACTGAGAGCTTAACCTGCAAAAGTCTTGTCATATTTGGTAGAAATGGCACCTTAACGGAGAACTGAAGGCTCAGCTATGGGTTTGTTTCTAGAGTAACAAGAGAGAAGACATTTCAAACTGGATGTTGAGTCTGTCATGTCCTGGGATGACATAGCCCTTGCCGTTAAAACTTCCACCTGGAACTGTCTGCTGTCCATCAAAACCAATTTGTCTTCAATGAGATTCAGAAATCCACCTTTAGGTTTCATGTTTGGGGGAACATGGCAATAGCCCTGCTCAGGGGCTGTAATTCAGCATATGGAGGTGCCAATAGAATAGTTAGTTGAAATATTGTGAGCATGAGGTGTAGACATTAGAGTAGGATCCACACTGTTTTTAACAACTGGAATAAATGCAGTGATTGAAGGGCCCACAACGTTTTTTGTTCATGTGGAAAAGCAAAAATTTATGCTATTTTTGGAAAATAATATATATCAAATGCAAAACAGAATGTTGAATTAGATTCACTTTATACCTGTCGCCAGCTGGTAAACATGTATTTGAGGCATATGCAACTGTTAATTTTCACAGCCATAAAGTTCTGAGCTTTTAGGCTCTCACTGAAATCAATGCTCTCATTTTATTATTGATTTCAGTGAGAGCAGGGTAGGCCATAGGAGTGCAAAATAGAAGACATGAATGGTAACATTTTGCTCTAATGATAGTTGTTGAATCAATTCAGAAAGCCAGAATGGTTTATAATGTAGTGGATGCTTTCCAGCTTTCAAAAAAACTAACATTAGAGGGAATGCAATAGTGGAGATGATGCAGAGTCTTGAGACTGGTGGGAGACTCTGGCATGAATTAGGGTCTTTTTTGAACTTCTTCCCAGATAATGGCTTTCCATTGGCAGTGGACCTTTAAAGAATTAAGAATTAAATAAAAAATGTGTTTACATTGAAGGAAAAAGGAGTACTTGTTCTTGAGTTAGGTGGGGTTAAGAATGTAATATCATTAAAAAGTCTTTTAATTTCAGTGTTAAAAAAGACTGAGAAATTCCATGAGAAAATAGCATTAAAGCAACATTAACTGAGCTAAGAAACTTACCATTCAAGATAAAGGAAACATAAAATAAGAATAAATATTCTGTTTTAAAAATCCCTGCTTTTGCCTACAGGGTCTAACCTTCAGCTGGAGGAAATTTACACCCATTTTACACTAATGGCAATTCATACCAGCTGCAGCTCCAACTCCATAATCTGATGTGCTATAATGTCTGTAAAGTAATTGCATGTAATATAATAAAAGCAGAGATTTCTTAGCTCCTTAGACATGCTATATATACATTGCAGCCTGGGTTCTGCTTTCACTTTCTCAAGTTTCACAAGGTTCATTTGATTTCTTTGGAGTTATTCCTTGTATTCCTGGGAAGGCAGCATGAAGGAAAGCTTCCTTTCCACGGGATACAGGCACAGGAGTTACTGACATTTTGTATGTGAATTTTACTCCATTAGCTCCCAAAGGCCAGATTTTCACAGGTGGGGTCTCTTTTTGTCATTCAAGACTTTGCATCTGAACTTTTTTCAAAATCTGAATCAAAATCTGAAATCCTTTCAAAACCTGCCCCCTAAATGCTTGTGCCATCTGTGCATGCACATGTATGCGAGTACATAACTATAAGGGATGCAAGACTGAAAACTAAGTTCAGTTTTGTTTTGCCTTTACCTTTCTTAAGCTGCTGATGGAGACTACTGGCGACTCCTGCCTCCGGGGACATACATAATCAGCGCCCAAGCAGCAGGATACAGCCGGGTGATGAAGAGGGTCACCCTTCCTGCCAAGATGAAACGGGCTGGGCGAGTCGACTTTGTATTGCGACCTGTTGAGACTTGGCCCAACAAGCTCCTCCGCCGCTCAATGGAAGACATGTATGACCCGTATGACCCGCTGGAACTTTTTGATCCTCATGCCCAACACGGGCAGCCCGAGGCTCGAGGTGGGTCATCACCGGGTAGGGAGAAGCCCTGGTGGTGGTCTTACTTCAGCTCCCTAGACCTGCACAAACCTCTGTGGCTGCTCAAGCAGCACTGAAGA